>NC_069509.1:152159255-152369255 GCF_027579735.1 Bombina bombina | reverse complement strand
TACATATATATTTGTGTTAATATGACTATATACATATATATGTGTGTTAATATGAGTATATACATATATATTTGTGTTAATATGACTATATACATATATATTTGTGTTAATATGACTATATACATATATATGTGTGTTAATATGAGTATATACATATATATTTGTGTTAATATGACTATATACATATATATTTGTGTTAATATGACTATATACATATATATGTGTGTTAATATGAGTATATACATATATATTTGTGTTAATATGACTATATACATATATATGTGTGTTAATATGAGTATATACATATATATTTGTGTTAATGACTATATACATATATATTTGTGTTAATATGACTATATACATATATATGTGTGTTAATATGAGTATATACATATATATTTGTGTTAATATGAGTATATACATATATATTTGTGTTAATATGACTATATACATATATATGTGTGTTAATATGAGTATATACATATATATTTGTGTTAATATGACTATATACATATATATTTGTGTTAATATGACTATATACATATATATTTATGTTAATATGACTATATACATATATATTTGTGTTAATATGACTATATACATATATATTTGTGTTAATATGACTATATACATATATATGTGTGTTAATATGAGTATATACATATATATTTGTGTTAATATGACTATATACATATATATTTGTGTTAATATGAGTATATACATATATATTTGTGTTAATATGACTATATACATATATATTTGTGTTAATATGACTATATACATATATATTTGTGTTAATATGAGTATATACATATATATTTGTGTTAATATGACTATATACATATATATGTGTGTGTTAATATGACTATATACATATATATTTGTGTTAATATGACTATATACATATATATTTGTGTTAATATGACTATATACATATATATGTGTGTTAATATGACTATATACATATATATTTGTGTTAATATGACTATATACATATATATTTGTGTTAATATGACTATATACATATATATTTGTGTTAATATGACTATGTACATATATATTTGTGTTAATATGACTATATACATATATATTTGTGTTAATATGACTATGTACATATATATTGGTGTTAATATGACTATATACATATATATTTGTGTTAATATGACTATATACATATATATTTGTGTTAATATGACTATATACATATATATTTGTGTTAATATGACTATATACATATATATTTGTGTTAATATGAGTATATACATATATATTTGTGTTAATATGACTATATACATATATATGTGTGTTAATATGAGTATATACATATATATTTGTGTTAATATGACTATATACATATATATTTGTGTTAATATGACTATATACATATATATTTATGTTAATATGACTATATACATATATATTTGTGTTAATATGACTATATACATATATATGTGTGTTAATATGAGTATATACATATATATTTGTGTTAATATGACTATATACATATATATTTGTGTTAATATGACTATATACATATATATGTGTGTTAATATGAGTATATACATATATATTTGTGTTAATATGACTATATACATATATATTTGTGTTAATATGACTATATACATATATATGTGTGTTAATATGAGTATATACATATATATTTGTGTTAATATGACTATATACATATATATGTGTGTTAATATGAGTATATACATATATATTTGTGTTAATGACTATATACATATATATTTGTGTTAATATGAGTATATACATATATATTTGTGTTAATATGACTATATACATATATATGTGTGTTAATATGACTATATACATATATATTTGTGTTAATATGACTATATACATATATATTTGTGTTAATATGAGTATATACATATATATTTGTGTTAATATGACTATATACATATATATTTGTGTTAATATGACTATATACATATATATTTGTGTTAATATGACTATATACATATATATGTGTGTTAATATGAGTATATACATATATATTTGTGTTAATATGACTATATACATATATATTTGTGTTAATATGAGTATATACATATATATTTGTGTTAATATGACTATATACATATATATTTGTGTTAATATGACTATATACATATATATGTGTGTTAATATGAGTATATACATATATATTTGTGTTAATATGACTATATACACATATATTTGTGTTAATATGACTATATTCCTATATATTTGTGTTAATATGACTATATACATATATATTTGTGTTAATATGACTATATACATATATATTTGTGTTAATATGAGTATACACATATATTTGTGTTAATATGACTATATACATATATATTTGTGTTAATATGACTATATACATATATATTTGTGTTAATATGACTATATACATATATATTTGTGTTAATATGACTATATACATATATTTGTGTTAATATGACTATATGCATATATATTTGTGTTAATATGACTATATACATATATATGTGTGTTAATATGAGTATATACATATATATGTGTGTTAATATGACTATATACATATATATTTGTGTTAATATGACTATATGCATATATATGTGTGTTAATATGACTATATACATATATTTGTGTTAATATGAGTATATACATATATATTTGTGTTTATATGACTATATGCATATATATTTGTGTTAATATGACTATATACATATATATGTGTGTTAATATGACTATATACACATATATTTGTGTTAATATGACTATATACATATATATGTGTGTTAATATGACTATATACATATATATGTGTGTTAATATGACTATATACATATATATGTGTGTTAATATGACTATATACATATATTTGTGTTAATATGAGTATATACATATATATTTGTGTTAATATGACTATATCCATATATATTTGTGTTAATATGACTATATACATATATATTTGTGTTAATATGACTATATTCATATATATGTGTGTTAATATGACTATATACATATATATTTGTGTTAAAGGGACAGTCAACACCAGAATTTTTGTTGTTTAAAAAGATAGATAATCCCTTTATTACCCATTCCCCAGTTTTGCATAACCAACACTGTTATATTAATACACTTTTTACTGCTGTGACTATCTTGTATCTAAGCATCTCCTGACCGCCCCTAATCACATGACTTTTAGTTATTATCTATTGACTTGCAGTTTAGCCAATTAGTGCAGTGTCTGCCACAACTCACGGGTGTGATCACAATGCTATCTATATGGTTTACCTGAACTACTCTCCCCTGCTGTGAAAAGCAAATACAAAAGCATGTGATTAGAGGCGGACTTCAAGGGCTTAGAAATTATCATATGAGCCTTTCTAGGTTTGCTCTCAACTAGAATACCAAGAGAACAAAGCAAAATTGTTGATAAAAGTAAATTGGAAAGTTGTTTAAAATTACATGCCCTATTTGAAAAATAAAAGTTTTTTTGGGCCTTGACTGTCCCTTTAATATGACTATATACATATATATTTGTGTTAATATGACTATATTCATATATATGTGTGTTAATATGACTATATACATATATTTGTGTTAATATGACTATATACATATATATTTGTGTTAATATGACTATATATATATTTGTGTTAATATGACTATATACATATATATTTGTGTTAATATGACTATATTCATATATATGTGTGTTAATATGACTATATACATATATATTTGTGTTAATATGACTATATACATATATATTTGTGTTAATATGAGTATATACATATATGTGTGTTAATATGACTATATACATATATTTGTGTTAATATGAGTATATACATATATATTTGTGTTAATATGAGTATATACATATATATATGTGTGTTAATATGACTATATACATATATATTTGTGTTAATATGACTATATACATATATATTTGTGTTAATATGACTATATACATATATATTTGTGTTAATATGACTATGTACATATATATTTGTGTTAATATGACTATATACATATATATTTGCGTTTAATATGACTATATACATATATATTTGTGTTAATATGACTATATACATAAAATGTATGCTATATTTTTAGTTTTCATTCTTATAATATACATTTTGGCCTAGCTTACAAATGGAGCATTATTAAGCGCTAACACCATGCAAGTTAAATGAATAGCGCTCTTATTCTTGTGCTCGTATTTCAAGTTGAAAGTAAAAAAGTTTGTACACAAGCGAAAGACTCAGGCGTGCTGATATCTGGAAGTTGGATAGTACAACCATGCTAACTCCCTATCCACATAGATTTCTACAAAGCCTCTTCTGGCTTTCGCTCTCATGCTAACCCAGAGGTGTGTTAGGCCAATTGGTGTAAAACCGAAAGTGCATAAAGTGATGGTAACGATTTTGTGTTTGTCAAATGCTAGCTGAAACTATTAATTAAACTAAATGGACCTTAATTATGATTTTGAAGTAATTATGCACTTAAACACACCTTTATTTTGTGCATCCTTCTACTAAAATAACCTTGTCCCGCCGCCCACCGCAAAACTATTTTTTTTTTCATGTGGTGAGGTTTTCACCTCTTATCCAATAGCTATAGATTTGTGTTAATATGAGTATATACATATATATTTGTGTTAATATGACTATATACATATATATTTGTGTTAATATGACTATATACATATATATTTGTGTTAATATGACTATATACATATATATTTGTGTTAATATGACTATATGCATATATATTTGTGTTAATATGACTATATACATATATATTTGTGTTAATATGACTATATACATATATATTTGTGTTAATATGACTATATACATATATATTTGTGTTAATATGACTATATGCATATATATTTGTGTTAATATGACTATATGCATATATATTTGTGTTAATATGACTATATACATATATATGTGTGTTAATATGACTATATACACATATATTTGTGTTAATATGACTATATACATATATATTTGTGTTAATATGACTATATACATATATATTTGTGTTAATATGACTATTTACATATATATTTGTGTTAATATGACTATATGCATATATATGTGTGTTAATATGACTATATGCATATATATTTGTGTTAATATGACTATATGCATATATATTTGTGTTAATATGACTATATGCATATATATTTGTGTTAATATGACTATATGCATATATATTTGTGTTAATATGACTATATACATATATATTTATGTGAATATGAGTATATACATATATATTTGGGTTAATATGACTATATGCATATATATGTGTGTTAATATGACTATATGCATATATATTTGTGTTAATATGAGTATATACATATATTTGTGTTAATATGACTATATACATATATATTTGTGTTAATATGACTATATTCCTATATATTTGTGTTAATATGACTATATACATATATATTTGTGTTAATATGAGTATATACATATATTTGTGTTAATATGAGTATATACATATATTTGTGTTAATATGACTATATACATATATATTTGTGTTAATATGAGTATATACATATATATTTGTGTTAATATGACTATATACATATATATTTGTGTTAATATGAGTATATACATATATATTTGTGTTAATATGAGTATATACATATATATTTGTGTTAATATGACTATATACATATATATTTGTGTTAATATGACTATATACATATATATTTGTGTTAATATGACTATATACATATATATTTGTGTTAATATGAGTATATACATATATATTTGTGTTAATATGAGTATATACATATATATTTGTGTTAATATGAGTATATACATATATATTTGTGTTAATATGAGTATATACATATATATTTGTGTTAATATGAGTATACACATATATTTGTGTTAATATGAGTATATACATATATTTGTGTTAATATGACTATATACATATATATTTGTGTTAATATGAGTATATACATCAATTTACACATAAATATATATGTATATAAGCATATACATATATATTTACATTGCGGTCTTTGGAACACACAGTTCCTATAGCCCAAAATGTGAAGGCACTTTTCAGTGCTGTTTCTTTTCTAACACCCCACTCCAACCAACTTTAGACCACAAAAACCATCGAGTGCAGTTGTTTTTAACTTTAAAAAAAAAAGATGGTCCTTTTTTTTTTATTATTAAAAACTACAATGCCCTCTATTTTGATGGCATTTGGGGCACTTTAAGAAAATTAACCAGAGATCTAATCTCTGGTTAATTTTCAGGGCGCCAATTGCTACCGCAAGCTCACAGTAGCAATAACCAGCCACTTGTAATGGCTGGTTAATTATCACGCTGCCTGAAAACTGACAAATTTGTCCGTTTGCGGGAGCGCAGCAATTTAGAGCTCCACTTCTAATCTAGTCCTTAGTGTTAAAGCAACTGTTGCAAAGATTATGGACAGCCCTGATTCATTATTCATGTGAGCTACACTAGTTCTAACGTGCTCACACCTGTGTTTATACTGACAGGTAAACAGAATTCCTGGTTATATTGTAAAAAGATCCAAATGTATTAGTAGAGATAACATAATTGCAATATACAGTGCAAAATGTAGTTACTTAGGGCTTATCATTACATTTTGCACTGTATGTCGCAAAAAAATTTAATACTGAATGTTTCCTTTTTTTATATGAAGACAACGGCGTAACTATAGGGCAGAGGTCTCAACTGAGACTGGGCCCAGAAATCTAGGGGGCCAATCTTACATGGTTGGTTTTCATTTTAATTTACAGTGTTAAATCATTTTCCTTGTGTAAAGTGTTATCATATATTTAGTTATTATATTATTACATTTTATCGGGTGGGGCATTTCATTTTAGAATTAACATGCTTTTTAATGTTTGACTTGGAACTCTGGTGTAAATGTAAGTTTTATGCCATTCGATTTCACCACGTTTACAGTAGGTTCATTATTTCCTTTGCAATAAATAAATGTTCTATGGCGATTTACCACCTGGGAGCAGACTCTTTTAGGCAAATATTTGTTTTCACAGTGAAGAACTTTCCTGAGGTATATTAGTCTGATTCCACCTAACAAGGGCAGTCCAGCCATGAAATATCTCCTCTGTGAAAAGCACAATTGGGTTAAAAGAGGCTGCTTCTAGGTGGTAACTTCTGGTAGAGCGCGTCTTTCTGTTTGTATTTGCAATATATTAACCTGGGGAAGTCTCACTAAGGGTGATGGGGGAAACCAGACAAGGACTCTTTGCATAATGTGCTTAGAGGAATAAGGATGCACCTCACTGACAAGGCCTAAAGACAAACCCCGTCAGGGGTTGCCAGAGATCGGTGACTTGGATATCAACATGGCCAGTAATGGCGAGGCGCTAAAAAATACAAAAAGTGGAAGTGTGCACAGGTCAAAAAGGGACAAGTCTAGACAGGCCCAGACCCGTAACAAAGATGGTCATTAGTGATCAATAGCTTGGATGCAGAACTATCCTCGGCTGAACAACATGTATTGGAGAGAGGACTGAAAGTTTGCCCTAAATAGGACTGTCATTTCTTGCAGAGGGACTTGCATAGATTTTTTCCCTCTCTAAAAATGAGAACATACTTTAACCATACAGTGGTTGGTTTGGTAGATAATGGAGAAGTAATGGCTGATAACTGTCTGAGGCTGAAATCTTGCTGCCTAATGTATAAACTTTTATAAAGTTAGTAGAGGATGATATAGAGAAAGAATGGTTGAAAATGAATAAGAAACAACTTAAAGGGACAGTATACTGTAAAATAGTTTTTCCCTTAAAGGGATATTAAACCCAATTTTTTTCTTTCATGATTCAGATAGAGTATGAGATTTTAAGCACCTTTCTAATTTACTCCTATTATCAATTTTTCTTTGTTCTCATGCTATCTTGATTTGAAAAAGCAGTACTGTAAGCTTTAGAGCCAGTCCATTTTTTGTTCAGAACATGGGTAGCACTTGCTGATTTGTGGCTAAATGTAGCAAATCAATCAGCAGCTCTACCAAGGTGCTGAACTAAAAAATGGGCCGGCTCCTAACCTTTTATTACTGCTTTTTCAAATCAAGATAACATGAGAACAAAGAAAAATTGATAATAGGAGTAAATTAGAAAGTTGCTTAGAATTGCATGCTCTATCTGAATCATGAAAGAAAAAACATGGGGTTAGTATCCCTTTAATGTGTTTACAATTGCTTTTTTTCCAACTGCAGAGTAAAGAATGTATGAATATTAGCTTTTTAACGTTTATTTGTGTATATTAAAGCTCTGATTTTGTGTTTTGAAGCCACAACCTAATAAAATGGGTTGAGCTTGTAGTATAATCAGATCTCATTACTTTATCCCCATGTGTACATATACAAGTTTCTTTATCTTATATCTGTCCATAAAACAATCACCAGTACTTGGAGAGAACAATGGAAAATCAACATTTTATTACCTTATCTCTGCTATATCCTACTGGGTGTGTAATTTCTTCTGCTGGCTGTGTTTACAAAGCTTATCTATAGCTTGGACCTGCGGCCACAAACTTTCAGAATAGGTGGGGATAACACATGCTAAATCAACTATTTCAAATGCCAATATAAGGGTAAAGGAGCTAATTGTAAACAATTTAATACACTCCAGCAGGTAAAGTGGATCATTGGGAACAAATTAAAGGGGAGAAAAATTTTGAGTAAACTGTCCCTTTAATAAGGGTAATACAAATTTTAATGCTGAGTTTAGGCAGGCATTACAAAGGCTTAATAAAAATAAGGGACTTGTCATAAAGGAAGCAGATAAGGGCGGAGCAAAACTCCAACAAAATCCACTTCAAAGAAAGGTTGTAGCAGCCCCACCATGTATTAAAAAATGAAATTCAGCCAAAACATAAGAACATAGAAACATTTCCGGTTTGCACCCTTACTCATGCAAGCACTTATATAGTGGCACTATATTGATTATATTTTTGGAGTATGTTTGGGTGATATTGGAACCCTGATGGATTTTGTGAATTACTTGAATGGTTCCACACAACATATCCTTTTTTTAAATTACAGTTTAATGAGGAAAAGATTTTAAGACAACACTGTACAAGTGTGATGATGACATTTCAGTAGATCTGTTTACTAAGATTTACTGTAATAAGGTTTTACACTTTTCTAGTTCACGTCCACATACATTGTTAAAGGGATACAAAATTAAAATTTTTCATTTTGTGATTCAGACCAGGGGTCAGAAACCTTGGACCCCTAGATGTTTTGGAACTACATTTCCCTTGATGCTGAGACACTCTTTAGGCTCTCTGAGCATCATGGGAAATGTAGTTCCAAAACATCTGGGGGGAGGGCAAGGTTGCTGACCCCTGACTCAGACAGAGCATATCATTGTAAAAAAAAGTTTAAAATTTACTTCACTTCTATGATCATATTTGCTTTGTTCCCATGATATTCTTTGTTGAAGAGATGCCTAGGTGTCTGGAGCCCTACATGGCAGGAAATAGTGCTGCCATCTAGTGCTCTTGCAAATAGAATAACATTCTTACAAAACTGCTGCCATATAGTGGCATAAAGACATGAAGAGGTTCCTGGGTTACATCCCTGCTTTTCAACAAAAGATACTAAGAGAACAAAGAATTGATCATAGAAGTAAGAAAGTTGTTTATAATCGCAATCTCTGTCTGAATCATGAAAGAAAATGTTTGGGTTTTCTACCTCTTTTAAAGTCACTACCGAGGAGCCAATTCATGAGAGAGAGGTGAACAGTCTCAGAGGTTAAGTGGGCTTATTTTAGAATGTAGGAAATGGGTTTGCAATGTTTGGAGAGGGGTTATCCCCCCAATTTAGTCAAATAAGAAATGAAGGATGTTTTGGTGGTTCTACGTAAGAGGCTACCAGGGTGATAAACAGAAGGCCCAAAGAATGGTATTTGTTAGTAAACATTGTAATTTAAGTTAAAGGGACAGTTTACTCAAAAAATTTCTCCCCTTTAATTTGTTCCTAATGATCCACTTTACCTGCTGGAGTGTATTAAATTGTTTACAAGTAGCTCCTTTACCCTTATATTGGCATTTGAAATTGTTAATTTAGCCTGTGGTATCCCCACCTATTCTGAAAGTTTGTGGCCGCGCGTACCAGCTATAGATAAGCTTTGTAAACACAGCCAGCAGAAGAAATTACACTCCCAGTAGGATATAGCAGAGATAAGGTAATAAAATGTTTATTTTCCATTGTTCTCTCAAAGTATTGGTGATTGTTTTAAGGACAGATATAAGATAAAGAAGCAGGTATATGTGCACAATGTGATACAGTAATGAGATCGGATTATACCTACAAGCTCAACCTATTTTATTAGGCTGTGGCTTCAAAACACAAAATCAGAGCTTTAATATACAGAAATAAACCTTAAAAAACGAATTTTCATAATTTTTTTACTCTGCAGTTGGTAAAAAAAGCAATTGTAAACACATTAAGGGAAAAACTATTTTACAGTATACTGTCCCTTTAACAAGTATATAGGAAATCCTACTTTATAAACACTGGGGAATTTAAGAGATTTGTGATCCCAGTATACAGGAGTTTTCTAGCCCACTCATGCCAGTTTACAGAAGGGGTAGAAATTTGAAAGATGTATTAGTGAGGGCAGACATAGGTACTAAAAGCAATTTGAGACAAACTTATATGGGTGAGAAAAATGTGGGCTGTTTTCCCTGTTTAGGCTGTTCTAACTGTAACAGTTTAATAAGAGGCCCCTATTTTATACACCCGAGAATATTTAAGAAATATAGCATTTGTGGTTATTATACCTGTTAAACAGATTATGCTGTATACCTTATTAAGTGTCCATGTGGGATTGCTTATGTAGAGGAAACAATTCAATGGGTATGGGATAGAATAAATCAACACAAGAGTAATATATACGTAAGAGGTGTTTAGATGAACCAGTGGCACGCCATTTTATCCAGGACTGATACAATTTGAGCAAGTTGAGATTTCAAGTGATCAAACATGTTTCTCTCCCAAGGAGGGGGAGGGGTAATAGGGAACTGATATTATTACAAAGAGGCATTCTGGATATATTCTATTGGCACGGTAACCCCTTATGGTATGAGTTGGGAATTAGTCTGCATTTTCTTAAAAATAATTCTGTATGTAGTATTTTGTATGAATTTTGTAATCTGCTTTTCTACCACTAGAGGGAGAGATTGTATAAATTAATCTTGAAATTAAAAGGAACATGCCACCCACATTTTTTCTTTTATGATTTAGAAAGAGAATGCAATTTTAAACATCTTTCTAATTTACTTATATTATCTAATTTGTTTGATTCTCTTGATATTCTTTGATTAAAAGCATATCTAGATATGCTCACTAGCTGCTGATTGGTTGCTGCACATAGAAGCCTCGTGTGATTGGCTCACCATGTGCATTGCTTTTACTTCAACTAAGGATATTTAAAAAATGAAGCAAAATAAATAATGGAAGTAAATTGTAATGTTGTTTACATTTCTATTCTCTATCTGAATCATGAAAGAAAGATTTTGGGTTTAGTGGCCCTTTAAGGGCTAAAATAAATAAAAAATTGGAGTCTTTTGTACCTTTAAATACAAGGAATCTTTTTTTATATGTATCATGCTATTATTAAAGGGACAGGAAACCCCAACATTTTATTTCATGATTTGGAAAGAGCAAATAATTTTAAACATCTTTCCAATTTATTTCTATTATCAAATGTGCTTCATTCTCTTGTTATCCTTTGCTGAAGGAGCAGCAATGCACTACTGTCAGCTAGCTGATCACATCTAGTTAACCAATCACAAAAGAGACAAATGTGTGCAGGCACCAATCAGCAGCTAGCTCCCACTAGTGTAGGATATGTGCATATTTTGCTTGAATAAAGGAGTATTTTTAAGAAAGTAGTGCTGTTGCAATATGGTTTCTTTATGCTGATATTACTGGGGCTGGGTTGCAGAGCCTGGGCAGCTTGCACACTGATGGTTAGATTACAAGTGGCACAGGCTGTGATAAGCAATATTATGACTGTGTATTACAAGTTGAAAGTTAACGGGTGCACTCAAGCACAAACAGAATTTGCAATCATTGGGTGCGACTGAAGACCTAGAGTAAAGTGTAAGGAGTTAAAATAAAAATGTGCACCAAACACATAAATACATTTAAATAAACTCATTTATACGGTTTCTAACAAAAAAATATTCCCATAAATATTAACAAAAACGTTTTATAAGGGTTAAAAAGTATATGGTATATCACAGTATTTGACTGGAAAGGGCTATTATCACATTTTCTTCTATGTCAAGAACATTGTAATGTAAATATTCATAACTACCTTCAGATTAGCACACAAGCGTTTGTTTTTTTTAAAGCACACTCCATTGAAATCTAAGTGGAGAAGTTAAAGGGACAGTCTAGTACAAAACAAACTTTCATGATTCAGATAGAGAATGTCATTTTAAACAATTTTCCAATTTACTTTTATCACCAATTTTGCTTTGTTGTCTTGGTATTCTTAGTTGAAAGTTAAACCTAAGAGGTTAATATGCTAATTTCTAAGCCCTTGAAGGCCACCTCTTTTTTCAGGGCATTTTGACAGTTTTCACCACTAGAGGGTGTTAGTTCATGTGTGTCATATAGATAACACTGTGCTCACACACATGGAGTTCAGGTGAGCCAGCTCTGATTGGCTAAAATGGATGTCTGTTAAAAGAACTGAAATAAGGGGGCAGTTTGCAGAGGCTTAGATACAAGGTAATCACAGAGGTAAAAAGTGTATTTATATAACTCTGTTGGTTATGCAAAACTAGGGAATGGGTAATAAAGGGATTATCTATCTTTTTAAACAATAAAAATTCTGGTGTAGACTGTCTCTTTAACATGGTTGCGATATCCAAAGTCTGCAAGCGCTACCCAGTTGCTGAACCAAAGATAGGATGGCTCGTAAGCTTACATTCCTGCTTTTTCAAATAAAGATACCAAGAGAATAAAGAAAATTGATATTAGGCGTAAATTAGAAAGTTGCTTACAATTGCATGCTCTTTCTGAATCATTAAAGAAACAATTTGGGTTCAGTATCCCTTTAAGTTAGAGTGCAACCAATTTACTTTCAACTTAATAAGCACGTTAACCCGCCCACATTAAAAAGCATGTATCTAATCCTCTGCAGACTGCCACTTTATTTCAGTTTATTTGACAGACATGCATTTTATCCAATCAGTGCTGACTCCTAAATAACTCCACGGGAGTGAGCACAATGTTATATATTGCACATTTGAACTAGCGCTGTCTAGCTGTGAAAAACTGATAATACATTGAGATAAAGCGCGCTCTATTGAAATCTATGGGAAGAAGTTAACGTGGTTGCGATAACCGAAGTCCTTAAGTTAGCGTGCAACCAATTTACTTTCTACTTGCAATAAGCACGCTAGCCCACTCACGTTAAAAAGCAAGCTAACCAAGCCACAGAAAAAAATAGCATGCCACTTATAATCTGGCCTTGATTAAAACAAAGGTTCAGGACCCTGGTATAAGGAATGGCCCTTGTTAGGCGGGATCAGAGTGATATACTTCAGGAAAGTTCTCCTCTGTGAAAAGCATAAATGCCTAAGAGAGACGGCTCCTAGCTGGTAACTCGCCATAGAACAAGCTGCTGAGCTATAGTTCGTTCCTGGTAGAGCTCTTCTCTTTGTATGTATTTTAAATATGACCATGGGGAAGTCTCCCTAAGGGTAATGGGGGAAACCAGATGTGGACTCGTTGCCCAATGTGCTTAGAGGAATATGGCTGTACCTCACTGATGAGACCCATAGAAGGCCGAAACGATCATCTGGGGTTTCCATCATCCTTGTTCAGGGAAGCATTGCCTGGTATTTCAGGCTGGACTGACCTTGTTAGGTGGGGTCACACTGATATACTTCAGGAAAGTTCTCCTCTGTGAAAAGCATAATTGGGCTAAAAGAGGCTGTTGCCAGGTGATAACTCACCATAAAAAAGCTACTGAGCTGTTGTTCGTACCTAGTAGAGCGCTTCTCTTTCTGTATGTGTTGTTGGAGAAACCTGGGCCATCCTTGGAATCCAGGACATCTGCCCTGATGGGGGAATCTGTGTTAGGCAAAACAGCCAGACCTCCCAACCCCTGACAATCCCATAATACATAAGGTAGTTAGGAGGTATGTTAAAGGGAGAGCAAACATTTTAATTTTGCCCCCTTTTCACCTTTTTTTTTATTTTTTTATTAAAGGAGTATGATATTCAAAATTATTGACCATATATTTCAAGCAGCATTTTTAGAAAAGATATTAAAAATGTGACCTGAAACGTAGTCAACTTAAAGGGACAGTCTACTCCAGAATCCCTTTATTACTCATTCCCCAGTTTTGCAAAACCAACACTGTTATATTAATATACTGATTACCTTGTATCTAAGCCTCTGCTGACTGCCCCCTTATTTCAGTTCTTTTGACACACTTGCATTTTAGCCAATTAGTGCTGACTCGTAAATAACTCCACAGGAGTGAGCACGATGTTTGTAAGAATGTTCTTATTAGGCTTTATCTCCAAACTACTTTACACAATCGCCGTTAACGCATTGTTTTACATGGTATTTTTCTAAAATTAGTTCTAATGATTTTTTTCTCTATATTTTGTTTTGCATAATCCAAGTATATTAGACTTATTATTGTACTGTGTTTTTGTTTTTTAAATTCTGAAATAGGTTTGCTAATTATATAAGGACATTTGCTGCATTATTCTAATTTTGCATAAAATTGCTGATCATGGATATATCATCACAATTATTTATGTTCCTAACAGTGGCGTCTCCAGGGTTTACTTATGGGGGGGCACCGGTGTGGAGAACCAGCCATTATGCTGGGGGGCTTATGCCCCCCTGGAAAAGCAAACAGTTCCCAACATTTATTATTGATTCACTGTTGTTAAACTGCATTTTCACTTATAATTTATGAATGGCATTATCTGAAAGGGAGGTAAATGTATTTTTTTGGTTAGTTAATGCTTTACCCCCATATTAATAAATACTCGTCCATCCACTCTAGTTTAAATATTAAAAAAATATATATATAAAAGCTAAATTAGGGTTACATGCAATTAACCCTTTCATTTTCATTTTGTGTCAATTTATTTTTAAAATCCATTTGCATACAATCCAACTAATTTCCTGCAAACATCAATTAACTTTCGGATGCTAATAAGTTAAAGGGACAGTTAACACCAGAATTTTTGTTGTTTTAAAAGATAATCCCTAAATTACCCATTCCCCAGTTTTGCATAACCAACACTGTTATAATAATACACGTTTTATCTTTGTAATTACCTTGTATCTAAGCCTCTGCAGACTGCCCACTTATTTCAGTTCTTTCACAGACTTGAATTTTAGCCAATCAGTGCTCACTCCTCAGTAAATTCACATGCATAAGCTCAATGTTATCTATATAAAACACATGAGCTAACGCCCTCTAGTGGTGAAAAACTGTCAAAATGCATTTAGATAAGAGGCGGCCTTCAAGTAAAAGTACATTGGAAAATTACATGCCCTATTTGAATCATGAAAGGTTTTTTTAGACTTGACTGTCCCTTTAAGCTTGTCCATGCATCATAGTTTAAAACCATTTTAAAGTTTTAATTGAACCAGGAAATGATTGTATATGTTAAAAGGTGAACCAAGAATGCGCAATATAAGAAACCAAAAAAGGTGGTGGGAAAAGCCAGGATGTGCCATGTGAAATTGTTCAAATGTAGATGTTTTTTTCAAAGGGTAAAGGTCTCAAAATATATAGCAAGAAAGAAAAATCACTGAGAAGTGTTTTCCAGTTTATCCTA
This sequence comes from Bombina bombina, assembly GCF_027579735.1. NCBI lineage: Eukaryota > Metazoa > Chordata > Amphibia > Anura > Bombinatoridae > Bombina > Bombina bombina. The sequence goes on along the minus strand of NC_069509.1, from coordinate 152,353,412 downwards.
TTAAGGTTTGAGAGTAGTCTTAATGTTAAAGGACCAGTCAACACAGTAGATTTGCATAATCAACAAATGCAAGATAACAATACAATGCAATATCACTTAGTCTGAACTACAAATAAGTAGTAGATTTTTTTTTCTGACAATTTTAAAAGTTATGTTTATTGCCACTCCCTCTGTGCCTTGTAACAGCCATCAGTCAATCACAAATGCATACACGTACCATGTGACAGCCATCAGCCAATCACAAATGCATATACGCTTATTCTGTGAATTCTTGCACATGCTCAGTAGGAGCTGGTGACTCAAAAAGACTGCACATTTTGTTAACGGAAGTAAATTGGAAAGTTGTTTAAAATTGCATGCTCTATCTGAATAAGGAAAACATATTATGCTTACCTGATAATTTAATTTCCATCTGTGGGAGGAGAGTCCACTGCCTTATTCATTACTTGTGGGAAATAATAACCTGGCCACCAGGAGGAGGGAAAAAACACCCCAGCCAAGGGCTTAAATACCTCCCCCACTCCCCTCATCCCCCAGTCATTCTGCCAAGGGAACAAGGAACAGTAGGAGAAATATCAGGGTTTAAGTGGTGCCAGAATTTTTTTTTACATTTTTGTCCGCCCACCGGAGACACGGGCGGGGGCAGTGGACTCTTCTCCCACAGATGGAAATGAAATTATCAGGTAAGCATAATTTATGTTTTCCATCTTCATGGGAGGAGAGTCCACTGCTTCATTCATTACTTGTGGGAACAAATATCCAAGCACTAGAGGACACTGAATGAAAAAAAGGAGGAGGGCAAAAGGAGGCGGGCCCTAAACTGAGGGCACCACAGCCTGCAGAACCTTTCTCCCAAAAGCTGTTTCCGCCGAAGTAAAAACGTCAAATTTATAAAATTTTGCAAAAGTATGTAAGGAAGACCAAATGGATGCCTTAAAAATCTGCTCCATAGAAGCCTCATTCTTAAAGGCCCAAGAAGAGGCCAAAGCTCTAGTCGAGGGAGCCGTAATCCTCTGATGAGGCTTGTGTCCCGCTGTCTCATATGCCAGAAGGATCATACTCCTCAACCAAAATGATAGAGAGGTGGCAGAGGCCCTTTGCCCCCTGTGCTTCCCTGAATACACAACAAATAAGGACGAGGTCTGTCTGAACCACGTCCAGATTATGAAGTTACCTCTCCTTCGAAGGAGGAGGATTAGGACACAAAGAAGGAACTACTATTTCCTGATTGATGTTACGACTCAACACCAGCTTAGGAAGGAATCCCAAACCAGTGCGAAGAACAGCTTTATAAGCATGAAAAACCAAGTAGGGAGGCTCACATTGCAAGGCCGCCAGCTCAGAGACTCTGCATGCCGATGCAATAGCCAGTAATAATAGGACTTTCCATGAAAGAACCTTAATGTCAAGGGCATGCATAGGCTCAAACAGAGCCCTCTGCAAAACCTTAAGAACCAAGTTTAAGCTCCAAGGAGGAGCCGGATTTCTGAACAGGCCTGATCCTAACCAGAGCCTGCACAAAGGAATGAATGTCAGGAAGCTCCGCAAGCTTCTTATGCAACAGTACAGATAAAGTCAAGATCTGTCCCCTTAGGGAACTAGCGGCAAGACCCTTATCCAGACCGTCCTGGAGAAAGGCCAAAATCCTGTATACCCTGACCTTATGCCAGGGATAACCTCATTCCTCACACCAGGACAAGTAGGTCCTCCACACCTTGTGATAGATGCAACGAGTGACTGGCTTCCTGGCCTGAACCCCAATGTCAATCACTTTTTCCGAAAATCTTCTCTTGGCTAAGACTAGCCGTTCAATCTCCACGCAGTCAGCCTCAGAGAATTGAGATTTTGATGAAGAAAAGGACCTTGAACCAGCAGATCCCTGCGACAAGGTAACCCCCACGGCGGAGATGACAACATCCCCACCAGATCCGCAAACCACATCCTCCGCGGCCACGACGGAGCAATTAGAATAGCCGAAGCTTACTCCTGCTTGATGCGGGCCACTACACAAGGTAGAAGAGGCAACGGTGGAAATATGTAAATCTGATGAATCGGGATGACCCCAGAGGGGGCCAAGCCCTCAGAGCGTTGAATAACGCTCAAAGTTCCAAAATATGTATAGGTAGACTCGACTCCTCTCGAGTCCATCTGCCCTGTTCCTTTCTGGCACCCGAAACAGCTCCCCATCCTGATAGACTTGCATCCCTGGTTACAATCTCCCAGGATGGTCTCAAAAAAGATGTCCCCTGTGACAACTGCCCCGGTCGGGTCCACCAAGATAAGAACTGCCTCACTGGTCTGTCCAGAGATATCTGTTGGGACCGATCTGAATGTTTGCCATTCCACTGTCTCAACATGCAAAGCTGAAGAGGTCTGAGATGGAACCTGGCGAATGGAATGACATTTATGCTGGATACCATGAGCCCGATCACCTCCATACACCTGGCCACAGATGTACTGGATGATGTCTGAAGAGCTAGACAGTTGGACGCAAGCTTGCGACGTCTGATCTGTCAAGAATATCTTCATGGCTGAAGAATCTATTATCGTACACAGGAATTCCACCCTATTGCTGGGGACCAATGAACTCTTTCCTTCGTTTATCTTCCACCCGTGGGACCAAAGGAGAAGGAGAAGAGCTCGAGTGATCCTCCACAAGACTGTAGGATGGAACCTGTACCAGGATATCGTCCAGATAAGGTGCCACTGCAATTCCTCTGGCTCTTGCTACAGAGCCATTGTAAAGACTATTCAGTCGCCAGACCAAACGGGAGGGCCACAAACTGGAAGTGCTGGTCCACGAAAGCAAATCTTAGTAACCTAGATATAGCAAAATTGTCAAAGCATGTGGAACAGAATTGCGTCGGCGGTTCAACTGGAACCTCCTAACAGTATACACAGTTAATAGGTTTAGATAAAGAGGGAGTATCCTCTAACATATCAGAGTCCTCCAAAGCTTGCACCTTTATTAAGGACTTGATCAAAAAATAAATGGCACCTTTATATCCTAATGGCCGGGGCACTCACCACCTCCTATGACCCGGACTACAAGAAACAGCTTTCGTCTCCTCCGAACGCAGGTCAAGAAAGAGGAAGTTACAGAGGACACACCCGGTCACATGGAGTGCCATGCAGGACCGCCCCTGCACTCAAGAGATGCGCCAAAAAAGCCTGCCTCAATCTCTCGCTATTGAACTGACTGTTCCACACTGACAGAGCCTCATCTCACAAAAACAAAATTTATGCTTACCTGATAAATTTCTTTTTGTCATGTACCGAGTCCACGGATTCATCCTTACTTGTGGGATATTGTCCTTCCTAACAGGAAGTAGCAAAGAGAGCACCACAGCAGAGCTGTCTATATAGCTCCCCCCTTAACTCCACCCCCCAGTCATTCGACCGAAGGCAAAGGAAGAAAAAGGAGAAACTATAAGGTGCAGAGGTGACTGAAGTTTGTAATAAAAAATACCACCTGTCTTGAATAGACAGGGCGGGCCGTGGACTTGGTACATCGCAAAAGAAAGAAATTTATCAGGTAAGCAGAAATTTTGTTTTATTTTGCATGATGTTCGGAAGGCACCACTGCTTGCAAAACCTTTCTCCCAAAAATAGCCTCAGAAGAAGCAAAAGTATAAAATTTGTAAAATACTTACAAATCTGTTCAACAGAAGCATCATTTTTAAAAGCCCATGTGGAAGCCACCGCTCTAGTGGAGTGAGCTGTAATTCTTTCAGGAGGCTGCTGTCCAGCAGTCTCATAAGCCAAACGGATGATGCTTTTCAGCTAAAAGGAAAGAGAGGTAGCCATAGCCTTTTGACCTCTGCGCTTTCCAGCATAGACAACAAACAAGGAAGATGATTGGCGAAAATCCTTGGTTGCCTGCAAATAAAACTTCAAAGCACGAACCACGTCCAAGTTGTGCAACAGATGTTCCTTCTTAGAAGAAGGATTAGGACACAGAGAAGGAACAACAATTTCCTGATTGATATTCCTGTTAGAAACAACCTTAGGGAGGAACCCAGGTTTGGTACGCAAAACCACCTTATCAGCATGGAAAACAAGATAAGGCGAGTCGCATTGTAATGCAGATAGTTCAGAAACCCTTCGAGCTGAAGAGATAGCAACTAGAAACAGAAATTTCCAAGATAGAAGCTTAATATCTATGGAATGCATGGGTTCAAACGGAACCCCTTGAAGAACATTAAGAACTAAATTTAGACTCCATGGCGGAGCAACAGGTTTAAACACAGGCTTGATTCTAACTAAAGCCTGAAAAAAAGCCTGAACGTCTGGGACATCAGCCAGACGCTTGTGCAATAGGATAGACAAAGCAGAGATCTGTCCCTTTAAGGAACTAGCTGACAATCCTTTCTCCAATCCTTCTTGAAGAAAGGACAAAATCCTAGGAATCCTGATCTTACTCCATGAGTAGCCTTTGGATTTGCACCAAAAAAGATATTTACGCCATATCTTATGATAGATTTTCCTGGTGACAGGCTTTCGAGCCTGAATCAAGGTATCTATGATCGACTCAGAGAAACCCCGCTTTGATAAAATCAAGGGTTCCATCTCCAAGCAGTCAGTTGCAGAGAAATTAGATTTGGATGCTTGAACGGACCTTGAATTAAAAGGTCCCGTCGCAGTGGCAGAGTCCATGGTGGTAGAGATGACATGTCCACCAGGCCTGCAAGTCCTGAGTGGCCACGCAGGTGCTATCAAAGGTGCTATCAAAATCACTGAAGCTCTCTCCTGTTTGATTCTTGCAATCAAACGTGGAAGGAGAGGAAATGGTGGAAACACATAAGCCAGGTTGAACGACCAGGGTACTGCTAGAGCATCTATCAGTACTGCCTGAGGATCTCTGGACCTGGATCCGTAACAAGGAAGTTTGGCGTTCTGACGAGACTCCATCAGATCCAATTCTGGTGTGCCCCATAGCTGAACCAGTTGAGCAAACACCTCCGGATGGAGCTCCCACTCCCCCGGATGAAAAGTCTGACGATTTAGAAAATCTGCCTCCCAGTTCTCTACCCCTAGGATGTAGATCGCTGACAGATGGCAAGAGTGAGTCTCTGCCCATCGGATTATCCTGGAAACTTCTATAATCGCCAAGGAACTCCTTGTTCCCCCCTGATGATTGATATAAGCTACAGTCGTGATGTTGTCCGACTGAAACCTGATGAATCTGGCCGAAGCCAGCTGAGGCCACGCCTGAAGAGCATTGAATATCGCTCTTAATTCCAGAATATTTATCGGTAGGAGGGCCCCCTCCTGAGTCCACAAACCCTGAGCTTTCAGGGAATTCCAGACTGCACACCAGCCCAGAAGGCTGGCATCCGTCGTCACTATAACCCACGCTGGCCTGCGGAAACACATTCCCCTGGACAGGTGATCCTGTGACAACCACCAAAGAAGAGAGTCTCTGGTCTCTTGATCCAGATTTATCTGAGGAGATAAATCTGCATAATCCCCATTCCACTGTTTGAGCATGCACAGTTGCAGTGGTCTGAGATGCAAGCGGGCGAACTGAACTATGTCCATTGCCACTACCATAAGTTCGATCACCTCCATACACTGAGCCACTGACGGCCGAGGAATGGAATGAAGAGCTCGGCAGGTGGTTAAAATCTTTGATTTCCTGACCTCCGTCAGAAAAATTTTCATGACCACCGAATCTATCAGAGTTCCCAGGAATGGGACTCTTGTGAGAGGAATAAGAGAACTCTTTTTCACGTTCACCTTCCACCCATGAGATCTTAGAAAGGCCAACACTAAGTCCGTGTGAGACTTGGCTAGTTGGAAAGTCGACGCTTGAATTAGGATGTCGTCTAGATAAGGCGCCACTGCAATGCCCCGCGGTCTTAGAACTACCAGCAGGGACCCTAGCACTTTTGTGAAGATTCTTGGCGCCGTGGCCAACCCGAAGGGAAGAGCCACAAACTGGTAATGCCTGTCCAGAAAGGCAAACCTTAGGAATTGTTTTAGGATCTTGAGATCTAGAATTGGTCTGAAGGTTCCTTCTTTTTTGGGAACCACAAACAGATTGGAGTAGAAACCTTGTCCCTGTTCTGCTTTCGGAACTGGGCAGATCACTCCCATGGTAAAAAGGTCTTCTGGTTTACAGACAATTGAGAAAGATGGAATCTCCCTCTTGGAGGAGAATCCTTGAAATCTAAAAGATACCCCTGGGTTACAATTTCTACGGCCCAGGAGTCCTGAACGTCTCTTGCCCAGGCCTGAGCAAAGAGAGAGAGTATGCCCCCTACTAGATCCGGTCCCGGATCGGGGGCTAACCCATCATGCTGTCTTAGTGGCAGCAGCAGGCTTTTTGGCCTGCTTACCCTTGTTCCAAGCCTGGTTAGGTCTCCAGGTTGGCTTGGATTGAGCAAAGTTCCCCTCTTGCTTTGCAGCAGGGGAAGAGGAAGCGGGACCACCCTTGAAGTTTCGAAAGGAACGAAAATTATTTTGTTTGGTCCTTGTCTTATTTGACTTATCTTGGGGAAGGGCATGACCTTTCCCCCCAGTGATGTCTGAAATGATCTCTTTCAGAGCAGGCCCGAATAGGGTCTTACTTTTGAAAGGGATGGTCAAAAGCTTAGATTTCGATGACACATTAGCCGACCAGGACTTAAGCCATAACGCTCTACACGCTAAAATGGCAAAACCTGAATTCTTTGCCGCTAACTTAGCGAGATGAAAAGCGGCGTCTGTGATAAAAGAATTAGCTATCTTAAGAGCCTTAATTCTGTCCAGAATATCATCTAGTGGGGTCTCCACCTGAAGAGCCTCTTCTAGAGCCTCAAACCAAAAGGCAGCTGCAGTGGTTACAGGAACAATGCACGCTATGGGTTGAAGAAGAAAACCTTGATGAACAAAAATTTTCTTGAGGAGACCCTCTAATTTTTTTATCCATAGGATCAATGAAAGCACAACTGTCTTCAATAGGTATAGTTGTACGCTTAGCTAAAGTAGAAATAGCTCCCTCCACCTTAGGGACCGTCTGCCATGAGTCCCTCATGGTGTCAGATATGGGAAACATTTTCTTAATAACAGGAGGGGGAGCGAATGGAATACCTGGTCTATCCCACTCCTTAGTAACAATGTCCGAAATCCTCTTAGGGACCGGAAAAACATCTGTGTAAACAGGAACCTCTAGATATTTGTCCATTTTACACAATTTCTCTGGAACTACAATAGGGTCACAATCATCCAGAGTCGCTAAAACCTCCCTGAGCAATAAACGGAGGTGTTCTAGCTTAAATTTAAATGCAGTCATATCTGAATCTGTCTGAGGGAGTAACCTTCCCGAATCAGAAATCTCTCCCTCAGATAGCAAATCCCTCATCCCTACCTCAGAACATTGTGAGGGAGTATCGGATACGGCAACTAAAGCGTCAGAAGGCTCAGCATTTGTTCTTAACCCAGAGCTACTGCGCTTCCCTTGCAACCCTGGCAGTTTAGATAAAACCTCTGTGAGGGTAGTATTCGTAACTGAGGCCATATCTTGCAAGGTGAAAGAATTAGACGCACTAGAAGTACTTGGCGTTGCTTGAGCGGGCGTTATTGGTTGTGACACATGGGGAGAATTAGATGGCAAAACCTGATTTCCTTCTGTCTGAGAATCATCCAATGCCAAACTCTTATAAGTCAAAATATGCTGTTTGCAATTTATAGACATATCAGTACAAGTGGGACACATTCTAAGAGGGGGTTCCACAATGGCTTCTAAACAAATTGAACAATGAGTCCTCAATGTCAGACATGTTGAACAGGCTTGTAATGAGACAAGCAAGCTTGGAAAAACACTTTATTTAATGAAAAAAAACACAATTTTCAATAACGGTACTGTGCCTTTAAGAGAGAAAAAAAAGGACATACAGAAACTGCAAAAATGCTTAAAATTGCCTCAAATTTTCCGAAATCTTTACAGTACACCCACTAAGATATAGTAAGATTGCACCACAAATATCTAAGCAATATAGCCCCAAATTAAGAAAATGGAATGACAAATGTCTAAGACCGGTAAAAAAAAAAAACTGTCAGCTTTGCTGTGGCCCTACCTGCCCTTAGGGAACGATTCTGTGGGAATAAAGCTTCAATTGGGCCCCAGAAGAGTACCAGGACCTCTGGAGACGTTGCTTGCTGCTTGCCTGCATCAACTAAGTGCGCAACTGAGGCGCGGAAATAGGCCCCGCCCCTCTCACTCGATGTTCCTGGGGCCTACACAAAAACCTCCATTTGAAAGCCATGTGGGTTATAAAACTCCTTAAATAAGCCAAGTGTACCCTCAAACATATGTCCCATAAAAATAAATACCATACTCCCATAAGACACAAACGTTTGCCCAATATATTATACACAAACTGAGTGCCCATAAGATTAGCCCTGTATGTAAACTAGTAATGCCCTTATTAACTAGGATTACTGCTTACTCTTCCCCTAATGGGGAAACTGTCAACCTTTCTGAGTTAACACAGTCTCTGCAGAAAAAATGACTGAACATACCTCATTGCTGTAAAGCAAGAAACCGTTCCTCACACTGAAGTTTTCCTGTACACCTCAGCTTCTGTGGGAACAGCAGTGGACCTTAGTTACAAATGCTAAGATCATCATCCTCCAGGCAGAAATCATCTATGTCCTGCCTGAGAGTAAATAGTACAACACCGGTACCATTTAAAAATAACAAACTCTTGATTGAAGATAAAATAAAAACTAACAATTTAACACCTCTTCTCTGTACCCTTCCAGCTTAGAGCCAGCAAAGAGAATGACTGGTGGTGGAGTTAAGGGGGGAGCTATATAGACAGCTCTGCTGTGGTGCTCTCTTTGCTACTTCCTGTTAGGAAGGACAATATCCCACAAGTAAAGATGAATCCGTGGACTCGGTACATTATGCAAAAGAAAAGTGGAGCAGAAAACACAAACAATATTACGCATAATAAAATCCCCCCCTGTTCAATAAACCCCCTTCCTATAAAGATAAAGGAGCCACACTGTGACCCTGTCTTCTTGCGTTATAACACACACACACATATATATATATATATATATATATATATATATATATAAATAAAACAATCTTACCAGAATCAACGACGTGGAACAGGAACACGGTCCTTCAAGTGTGACAGGGTAGTAGCATCGCTCCTGACATGGACTTGAGAGAAGAAAAGCAGGCAGCAAAACTCGTCAACGCTGATTGCTAATAGAGCTGTTAAACTGAGTCAAGATGGGTTTGCAGAAAGAATCTCCCTGCATCTCCGGACTCTAACATTCACCAATGCTCTCACTGAGAGGCTGACAGGACGACTTAAAACTCCAGTCCAATTTCAAAGAGTACAACCCTCCATAAGAGACTACTCCAAATCTTCCGACACTTCTCTGCCAATCTCCTGTGACGAAAGGCAAAGAATGACTGGGGGATGAGGGGAGTGGGGGAGGTATTTAAGCCTTTGCCTCCTCCTGGTGGCCAGGTTCTTAATTCCCACAAGTAATGAATGAAGCAGTGGACACTCCTCCCATTAAGATGGAAAGTTTAATTTTGACTTGTGTCCCTTTTAAGTATCTGATGTGTTAACACAGTGAAAAAGTAATGTGAAAATCTATTTTTCTAATGGACTGAGAGGAGAGCAAATTTGAAAATGGCTTCTAACAAACTGTTAAAGGGATTTTGAACTCATAGCATTTACCAGCAATTAAACACTGCATTGCAAAAAGGAAATTTATGCTTACCTGATAAATTTATTTCTTTTACGATATGACGAGTCCACGGATTTCATCCTTACTTATGGGATTACGCCTCCTGGTCAGCAGGAAGTGGCAAAGAGCACCACAGTAGAGCTGTATATATAGCTCCTCCCTTCCCTCCCACTCCAGTCATTCGACCGAAGTTAGGAAGAGAAAGGAAAAGCCAAAGGTGCAGAGGTGACTGAAGTGTAACAAAAACACAAGTAAATACCTGTCTTAGAAATGACAGGGTGGGCCGTGGACTCGTCATATCGTAAAAGAAATAAATTTATCAGGTAAGCATAAATTTCCTTTTCTTTTACAAGATATGACGAGTCCACGGATTTCATCCTTACTTATGGGATACAATACCAAAGCTACAGGACGCGGATGAAAGGGACAAGACAGGGACCTAAATGGAAGGCACCACTGCTTGAAGAACCTTTCTCCCAAAACCAGCCTCAGATAAAGCAAAAGTGTCAAATTTGTAAAATTTGTAAAAAGTGTGAAGAGACGACCAAGTTGCAGCCTTGCAAATCTGTTCAACAGAAGCATCGTCTTTAAATGCCCATGAGGAAGCCACAGCCCTAGTGGAATGAGCCGTAATTCTTTCAGGAGGCTGCTGTCCAGCAATCTCATATGCCAGACGGATGATACTCTTCAGCCAAAAAGAAAGAGAGAGGTAGCCGTAGCTTTTTGACCTCTACGCTTTCCAGAAAAAACAATAAAGAAGATGATTGACGAAAATCTTTAGTCGCCTGCAAGTAAAACTTCAGGGCACGGACCACGTCCAAGTTATGCAACAAACGCTCCTTCTTAGAAGAAGGATTAGGACACAATGAAGGAACAACGATTTCCTGATTAATATTCTTAGTAGAAACAACCTTAGGAAGAAAACCAGGTTTGGTACGTAAAACCACCTTATCAGAATGGAAAATAAGATAAGGAGAGTCACATTGTAACGCTGAAAGCTCGGAAACTCTACGAGCATAAGAAATAGCAACCAAAAATAAAACCTTCCAAGATAACAACTTAATATCTATGGAATGCATGGGTTCAAACAGAACCCCTTGAAGAACATTAAGAACTAAATTCAAACTCCAGGGTGGAGCAATTGGTCTAAACACAGGCTTGATTCTAGTCAGAGCCTGACAAAAAGATTGAACATCTGGAACATCTGCCAAACGTTTGTGTAGTAAAATCGACAAAGCAGAAATTTGTGGCTTTAAGGAACTTGCTGATAACCCCTTCTCCAATCCTTCTTGGAGAAAAGATAAAATCCTAGGAATCCTAACCCTACTCCATGAGTAGCCCTTGGATTCGCACCAATAAAGATATTTATGCCATATCTTATGGTAGATCTTTCTAGTGACAGGCTTACGTGCCTGAATCAAAGTATCAATGACCAAATCAGAGAACCCCCCCCCTTAGATAAAATCAAGCTTTCAATCTCCAAGCAGTTAGTTGCAGAAAAACTAGATTCAGATGATGGAAGGGTCCCTGAATGAGAAGGTCCTGCCTCAATGGAAGCTTCCACGGTGGCAGAGAGGACATGTCCACCAGATCGGCATACCAAGTCCTGCGAGGCTACGCAGGCGCGATTAGAATTACCAAAGCCCTCTCCTGTTTGATCCGTGCAATCACCCGGGGAAGGAGAGCAAATGGTGGAAACACATAAGCTAGGTTGAACGACCAAGGCATTTATCAGTTCGGCTTGAGGATCCCTTGACCTGGATCCGTATCTTGGGAGCTTGGCATTCTGACGAGACGCCATCAGATCCAATTCCGGTCTGCCCCATCTGAGAATCAGAGTGGCAAAGACCTCCGGATGGAGTTCCCACTCCCCCGGATGAAACGTCTGTCTGCTTAAAAAGTCCGCTTCCCAGTTGTCCACTCCTGGGATGTAGATTGCTGACAGATAACAAGAGTGAGCCTCCACCCATCGAATTATCTTGGATACTTCTGTCATCGCTAAGGAACTTCTTGTTCCTCCCTGATGATTGTTGTAAGCCACAGTCGTGATGTTGTCCGACTGAAAACGGATGAATTTGGCCGAAGCCAACTGAGGCCAAGCCTGAAGCGCATTGAATATTGCTCTCAATTCCAGAATATTGATTGGAAGTAGAGACTCCGACCGAGTCCACACACCCTGAGCCTTCAGGGAATTCCAGACTGCACCCCAACCTAGTAGACTGGCGTCCGTTGTCACTATCACCCATGAGGGTCTGCGGAAGCACGTCCCTTGGGACAGATGATCCGGCAACAACCACCAAAGAAGAGAGTCTCTTGTCTCCTGATCCAGATCTGAGGAGACAAATTTGCATAATCTCCATTCCACTGCCTGAGCATGCTCAGTTGTAACGGTCTGAGATGAAAAGGAGCAAACGGAATGATGTCCATTGCCGCCACCATCAATCCAATCACCTCCATGCACTGAGCCACTGATGGCCTAGGATTGGACTGAAGGGCTCGGCCTGTATTGAGAATCTTTAACTTTCTGACCTCTGTCAAGAAAATTTTCATGGATATGGAATCTATTAGAGTTCCCATATGTGGAACTGGAATTAATTAACTCTTTTCCAGATTCACTTTCCACCCGTGAGTCCTCAGAAAGGACAGAACCATGTCTGTATGAGATTTTGTCAGATGGTAAGACGCCTGGATCCCAATATCGTCTAGATAAGGCGCCACTGCAATACCCCACGGCCTGAGAACCGTCAGAAGGGACCCTAGAACCTTCGTGAAGATCCTGGGTGCTGTGGCCAACCCGAAGCGAAGAGCCACGAACTGAAGATGTTTGTCCCGGAAGGCAAACCTTAGGAAATGATGATGATCCTTGTGGATAGGAATATGAAGATATGCATCCTTCAAGTCTACGGTAGTCATATATTGACCCTCCTGGATAAGTGGTAGAATTGTTCGAATAGTCTCCATCTTGAAGGATGGGACTCTGAGAAACTTGTTTAGACTCTTGAGATCTAAAATGGGTCTGAACGTTCCCTCTTTTTTGGGAACCACGAAAAGATTTGAGTAAAACCCCTGACCCTGTTGCAGAATTGGAACGGGACGGATTACTCCCATAGTAGAGATGTCTTTTACACAATGTAAGAACGCCTCTCTTTTTATCTGGTCTACAGACAATTGTGAAAGAAGAAACGTTTCCCTTGGGAGAGAATTTTTTAATTCTAGTTGATACCCTTGGGACACGATTTCCAGTGTCCAGGGGTCCTGAAGTCTCTTATCCAAGCCTGGGTAAAGAAAGAAAGTCTGCCCCCTACCAGATCCGGTCCCGGATCGGGGGCCGCCCCTTCATGCTGTCTTGGGAGCAGCAGTGGGCTTCTTGGGTTGTTTACCTTTGTTCCAAGCCTGGTTGGGTCTCCAGACGGACTTGACGAGCAAAATTTCCTTCCTGTTTAGCGGAAGAAGAAGCAGGGACTCCTTTGAAATTTCGAAAGGAATGAAAATTATTTTGTTTACCCCTCAGTTTAGCTGCTTTATCCTGAGGTAGGAGATGACCCTTATCTCCGTAATGTCAGAAATGATTTCTTTCAAGTCGGGCCCGAATAGGGTTTTCCCTTTGAAAGGAATAGCCAAAAGCTTTGACTTAGATAACACATCAGCAGACCAAGATTTTAACCATAACGCTCTATGCGCTAAAATGGCAAATCCAGCATTCTTAGCCGCCAATTTGCCAATCTGAAAGGCGGCATCCGTAATAAAAGAATTAGCCAGCTTAAGAGTCTTAATTCTATCCAAAACCTCTTCTAAAGGAGTCTCAGTCTTAAGAGACTCTTTTAAGGCATCAAACCAGAAGGCCGCCGCAGTGGTAACTGGTACAATGCAGACCGTCGGTTGTAAAAGGAAACCCTGATGAATAAATAACTTTTTTAGAAGACCCTCTAATTTCTTATCCATAGGGGCTTTGAAAGCACAACTGTCCTCAATAGGAATAGTTGTACGCTTACCAGGGTAGATATAGCTCCCTCCACCTTAGGGACTATTTGCCACGAACAGTGTCAGATATGGGATACATTTTCTTAAAATTAGGAGAAGGTGAGAACGGGATACCCGGTCTTTCCCATTCCCGCTTAATAATTTCCAAAATTCTCTTAGGAACCGGAAAAACATCAGAGTAAGCAGGCACCTCTAAGTATTTGTCCATCTTACACAATTTCTCTGGTGGTACCACAATAGAGTCACAGTCATCCAGAGTCGCTAAAACCTCCCGAAGTAACAGGCGGAGGTGTTCAAGCTTAAATCTAAAGGACACAATGTCCGAGTCTGTCTGAGGTAACACTTCCCGAATCGGAATGTTCTCCCTCAGACAAAAGTTCCCTGACCCCCAATTCAGATCCCTGTGAGGGTCCATCGGAAATAGCCAACAAAACATCAGAGGTCGCAGTATTCAAATTGACTTCTGTCCTGCTGCGTTTGCCCTGTAACACAGGCAACTTAGATAACACCTCTGTAAGGGTAGATGACATAACTGCAGCCATATCCTGCAGAGTAAATGAAGTAGACGCGGTTGAAGAACCCGGCGTCGCTTGGGTGGGCGTTAAAGGTTGTGACGCTTGGTGAGAAAGTAGCGGCATACCCTGATTCTCAGACTGAGAAGCATCCTTAGACACACTTTCCTTAAAGTGAAGGTAAAGTCAAACGCCTTATTATAAATAATTAGAGATATGATGGCAAATAAATGTAACTTTCATTCATCATTTTTTTATAAAACATAAATTACCTGTGATATCTAATCTTTTTCTCATCTAATCGGCTTTCCGAAAAACAACCCGTAATTTTTTTTTTCTTTCTAAATTACTATCACGTGCTTGAGAGATCCAATTGATTTTCTGGCCGTTAGGCGGCCGTCAAATTTCGTCATAAACATTGCCGTTTACATGCGCATGCGTTACAATTTCTCCTCCTCAATTTGCAAGCGAGCGCGTCCTCGTTTCGAGCATGCGCGATTGCAAAATTCTCTTTGTTGTCAGATATAGTATTGAATGAATCGCGCAACTCATTCAATACTATGTTGCCAAGTTTTTTCGCATGCGCAGTAGAGCTAAACAGACCGGATCAACGCCTGCGCAAAGATCACTGTTAATCCGTGCTCGATGTGCACGAGTATGCGAAACAGAGTGTCATAAACCAGGAAATGGAGCGTGGGAGGAGATTATTCAAGGAACGGTAGGAAAAATAAAGTTATAAATAGAACAACATAGATCATTTTTTATTAAAAAAAACCCTAGCGACTGCATTTGGGGTATTAACAGGAACATAAAAACGATTGCTGGTTAAAAAAACTTTACCTTCACTTTAAAGAAAATCTGCTCTTTACATTGTAAGGCCCTTTCAGTACATGAGGGACAAAAAGTAAGAGGGGATTCCACAATGGCATCTAAACACATAGAACAAGTATGTTCCTCAAGTTCAGACATGTTAGACTAGCAATAGCAATAATAGTCGTTCTACACTTGATATATTGGACTCTGAAGGCAAAACATATACTCAAAAAACTTAGAACTAAAAAGCGTACTGCACCTTTAAATAATAAAAGCGCAAAATTTTTTCTGTTATAAGTCAAAACAACCTCTGCGGCAATAAACAGTTGCCCTTATGTGCCCAGATTAGCTTAATAATATTGCACCACTTGTTTGGTAATGTTAAATATTAATTTTATCAGTTTTATAAAGTTTTATCAATTTTTATAACTCCAGGCCCCTGCACCTCGCCACAGCTCTGCTGCGGCGCATACCTGCCCCCGGACCACACTGATTCTGTAAAAGAAGCGCTCCTAAGTCTCTTCCTTCTTATACAAAGACAACTTAGGCCCCACTGGAGCCCAGGACCTCACTGCCGATCCGGATAAGAACTGCGCGTCTGAGCACGCAAAAAATAGGCCCCGCCCACCGTGGGCGTAACTCGAGCCGTACCAAGACCCGCATGGGCCGCAAAAGCATGTCGGCTTCCCAACATAAAACGTTAAGCCATGTGCCCCTCTATGTATACACAAGAATAACAAGCGCAACTTATTAAAAAAACTGCACTCTCACATGCCAGCTATAGTAAAATAACGACGATAGCCCTCAGGCAGCAAACCGCATCTCCCAGCATCAGCCCACACTGTATACACATGAGTGAAACATACTGATAAGTTATCACTATAAAAGGGAATTCCAAGTACACCATTTTCATACATATAGTGCATACCGATTACCCCTCCCCAGATGGGGAATAATGTCAGCCTGTTCTGATGTATCAAGTCTCCCCAGAAAACAGAATTTATGTTTACCTGATAAATTACTTTCTCCAACGGTGTGTCCGGTCCACGGCGTCATCCTTACTTGTGGGATATTCTCTTCCCCAACAGGAAATAGCAAAGAGCCCAGCAAAGCTGGTCACATGATCCCTCCTAGGCTCCGCCTTCCCCAGTCATTCGACCGACGTAAAGGAGGAATATTTGCATAGGAGAAATCATATGATACCGTGGTGACTGTAGTTAAAGAAAATAAATCATCAGACCTGATTAAAAAACCAGGGCGGGCCGTGGACCGGACACACCGTTGGAGAAAGTAATTTATCAGGTAAACATAAATTCTGTTTTCTCCAACATAGGTGTGTCCGGTCCACGGCGTCATCCTTACTTGTGGGAACCAATACCAAAGCTTTAGGACACGGATGATGGGAGGGAGCAAATCAGGTCACCTAGATGGAAGGCACCACGGTTTGCAAAACCTTTCTCCCAAAAATAGCCTCAGAAGAAGCAAAAGTATCAAATTTGTAAAATTTGGTAAAAGTGTGCAGTGAAGACCAAGTCGCTGCCTTACATATCTGATCAACAGAAGCCTCGTTCTTAAAGGCCCATGTGGAAGCCACGGCCCTAGTGGAATGAGCTGTGATTCTTTCAGGAGGCTGCCGTCCGGCAGTCTCATAAGCCAATCTGATGATGCTTTTAAGCCAAAAAGATAGAGAGGTAGAAGTTGCTTTTTTACCTCTCCTTTTACCAGAATAAACAACAAACAAGGAAGATGTTTGTCTGAAATCCTTTGTAGCATCTAAATAGAATTTTAGAGCACGGACAACGTCCAAATTGTGTAACAAACGTTCCTTCTATGAAACTGGATTCGGACACAAAGAAGGTACAACTATCTCCTGGTTAATATTTTTGTTGGAAACAACCTTCGGAAGAAAACCAGGCTCAGTACGTAAAAACCACCTTATCTGCATGGACCAGATAGGGCGGAGAACACTGCAGAGCAGATAACTCAGAAACTCTTCTAGCGGAAGAAATTGCAACCTAAAACAAAACTTTCCAAGATAATAACTTAATATCTATGGAATGTAAGGGTTCAAACGGAACCCCTTGAAGAACTGAAAGAACTAGATTAAGACTCCAGGGAAGAGTCAAAGGTCTGTAAACAGGCTTGATTCTAACCAGAGCCTGAACAAACGCTTAAACGTCTGGCACAGCTGCCAGCCTTTTGTGAAGTAAAACAGATAAAGCAGAGATCTGTCCCTTCAGAGAACTCGCAGAAAATCCTTTCTCCAAACCTTCTTGTAGAAAGGAAAGAATCTTAGGAATTTTTATCTTGTTCCATGGGAATCCTTTAGATTCACACCAACAGATATATTTTTTCCATATATTATGGTAAATTTTTCTAGTTACAGGCTTTCTAGCCTGAATAAGAGTATCTATTACAGAATCTGAAAACCCACGCTTTGATAAAATCAAGCGTTCAAACTCCAAGCAGTCAGTTGGAGGAAAACCAGATTCGGATGTTCGAATGGACCCTGAATAAGAAGGTCCTGTCTCAAAGGTAGCTTCCATGGTGGAGCCGATGACACATTCACCAGGTCTGCATACCAAGTCCTGCGTGGCCACACAGGAACTATCAAGGTCACCGAAGCCCTCTCCAGATTGATCCTGGCTACCAGCCTGGGAATGAGAGGAAACGGTGGGAATACATAAGCTAGGTTGAAGATCCAAGGTGCTACTATTGTATCCAATAGAGTCGCCTTGGGATCCCTGGATTTGGACCCGTAACAAGGGACCATGAAGTTCTGACGAGAGGCCATCAGAACCAAGTCTGGAATGCCCCATAATTGAGTTATTTGGGCAAAGATTTCCAGATGGAGTTCCCACTCCCCCGGATGCTCCTCCATCGCCAGGGAACTCCTTGTTACCCCCTAATGGTTGATATATGTAACAGTCGTCATGATGACTGATTGAAACCTTATGAATTTGGCCTTTGCTAGTCGAGGCCAAGCCTTGAGAGCATTGAATAACGCTCTCAGTTCCATTATGTTTATCGGGAGAAGAGAGTCTTCCCGAAACCATAGACCCTGAGTTTTCAGGGGTTCCCAGACCGCGCCCCAGCCCACCAGACTGGCGTCGGTCGTGACAATGACCTATTCTGGTCTGCGGAAGCTCATTCCCTGTGACAGGTTGTCCAGGGTCAGTCACCAACGGAGTGAATCTCTGGTTATTTGATCTACTTGTATCGTCGGAGACAAGTCTGTATAATCCCCATTCCACTGTCTGAGCATGCCCAGGTGCAATGGTCTTAGATGAATTCGTGCAAAAGGAACTATGTCCATTGCCGCAACCATCAACCCTATTACTTCCATGGACTGCGCTATGGAAGGAAGAAGAACAGAATGAAGTACCTGACAAGAGCTTAGAAGTTTTGATTTTCTAGCCTCTGTCAGAAAAACCTTCATTTCCAAGGAAACTATTATTGTTCCCAAGAAGGGAACTCTTGTTGACGGGGACAGAGAACTTTTTTCTATGTTCACTTTCCACCTGTGAGATCTGAGAAAGGCTAGGACAATGTCCGTATGAGCCCTTGCTTTTGACAGAGACGACACTTGAATCAGGATGTCGTCCAAGTAAGGTACTACTGCAATGCCCCTTGGTCTTAGCACCGCTAGAAGGGACCCTAGTACCCTTGTGAAAATCCTTGGAGCAGTGGCTAATCCGAATGGAAGTGCCACAGGTAATGCTTGTCCAGAAAGGCGAACCTTAGGAACCGAAAATGTTCCTTGTGGATACGCATCCTTTAAGTCCACCGTGGTCATGAATTGACCTTCCTGGATGGTAGGAAGGATCGTTCGAATGGTTTCCATTTTGAATGATGAAACCCTTAGAAACTTGTTTAGAATCTTGAGATCTAAAATAGGTCTGAATGTTCCCTCTTTTTTGGGAATTATGAACAGGTTGGAGTAAAAACCCATCCCTTGTTCTCCTAATGGAACAGGATGAATCACTCCCATGCTTAACAGGTCTTCTACACAGTGTAAGAATGCCTGTTCGAAGATAATTGAGACCCGTGGAACCTTCCCCTTGGGGGTAGTTCCCTGAATTCCAGGAGATAACCTTGAGAAACTATTTCTAGCACCCAAGGATCCTGAACATCTCTTGCCCCAGTCTGAGCAAAGAGAGAAAGTCTGCCCCCCACCAGATCCTTCCCAGATCGGGGGCCAACACTTCATGCTGTTTTGGTAGCAGTGGCAGGTGACTTGACCTGCTTACCCTTGTTCCAGCCTTGCATCGGCCTCCAGGCTGGCTTGGTTTGAGAAGTATTACCCTCTTGCTTAGAGGGTGTAGAATTTGAGGCTGGTCCGTTTCTGCGAAAGGGACGAAAATTTGGCTTCTTTTTAGCCTTAAAAGACCTATCCAGAGGAAGGGCGTGGCCCTTTCCCCCAGTGATGTCTGAAATAATCTCTTTCAAGTCAGGGCCAAACAGTGTTTTACCCTTGAAAGGGATGTTAAGCAAAAGCGCTCTGCGCGCCACGATAGCAAACCCTGAATTATTCGCCGCTAATCTAGCTAATTGCAAAGCGGCATCTAAAATAAAAAAGAGTTAGCCAATTTAAGAGCTTGAACTCTGTCCAAAACCTCCTCGTACGAAGATTCTTTATTGAGCGACTTTTCTAGTTCTTCGAACCAGAAACACGCAGCTGTAGTGACAGGAACAATGCATGAAATTGGTTGTAGAAGGTAACCTTGCTGAACAAACATCTTTTTAAGCAAACCCTCTAACCTTTAATCCATAGGATCTTGAAAGCACAACTATCTTCTATATGAATAGAAGTGCGTTTGTTTAGAGTAGAAACCGCCCCCTCGACCTTGGGGACTGTATGCTATAAGTCCTTTCTGGGGTCGACTATAGGACCTAATTTCTTAAATATAGGGGGAGGACAAAAGGTATGCCGGGCCTTTCCCACTCCTTATTTACTATGTCCGCCACCCGCTTGGGTATAGGAAAAACATCGGGGGGCACCGGAACCTCTAGGAACTTGTCCATCTTACCTAATTTCTCTGGAATGACCAAATTGTCACAATCATCCAGAGTAGATAATACCTCCTTAAGTAGTGCGTGGAGATGTTGAAATTTAAATTTAAAAGTTACAATATCAGGTTCTGCTTGTTGAGAAATTTTCCCTGAATCTGAAATTTCTCCCTCAGACAAAACCTCCCTCCTGGCCCCTTCAGATAGGTGTGAGGGTATGTCAGAACAGATATCATCAGCGTCCTCTTGCTCTTCAGTGTTTAAAACAGAGCAATCACGCTTTCTCTGATAAGTAGGCATTTTGGAAAAAAATGCATGCAATAGAATTATCCATTACAGCCATTAATTGTTGTATGGTAATAAGTATTGGCGCACTAGATGTACTAGGGGCCTCTTGTGTGGGCAAAACTGGTGTAGACACAGAAGGGGATGATGCAGTACCATGCTTACTCCCCTCATTAGAGGAATCATCTTGGGCAATATCATATCTATGGCATTATTATCCCTACTTTGTTTGGACATTATGACACAAATATATCACATATATTTAAATGGGGAGACACATTGGCTTTCATACATATAGAACATCGTTATCTGATGGTTCAGACATGTTAAACAGGCTTAAACTTGTCAACAAAGCACAAAAAACGTTTTACAATAAAACCGTTACTGTCCCTTTAAATTTCAAACTGAACACACTTTATTACTGAATATGTGAAAAAGTATGAAGGAATTGTTCAAATTTCACCAAAATTTCACCACAGTAACTTAAAGCCTTAAAAGTATTGCACACCAAATTTGAAAGCTTTAACCCTTAAAATAACGGAACCGGAGCCGTTTTTACATTTAACCCCTATACAGTCCCAGGTATCTGCTTTGCTGAGACCCAACCAAGCCCAGAGGGGAATACGATACCAAATGATGCCTTCTATAAGCTTTCAGTGGTTCTTAGCTCCTCACACATGCATCTGCATGCCATGCTTTCCAAAAACAACTGCGCATTAGAGGCGCGAAAATGAGGCTCTGTCTATGACTAGAAAAGGCCCCCAGTGAAAAAGGTGTCCAATACAGTGCCTGCCGTTTTTATTAAAACAATCCCCAAGATTTAACAACTATTAAAAGTAATAATCTGCCAAATATACTTAGTAAAGTAATCGTTTTAGCCCAGAAAAATGTCTACCAGTTTTTTAAGCCCTAATGAAGCCCTTTATTCTTTTACTTAAACTAAGAAAATGGCTTACCGGTTCCCATAGGGAAAATGACAGCTTCCAGCATTACCGAGTCTTGTTAGAAATGTGTCATACCTCAAGCAGCAAAAGTCTGCTCACTGTTTCCCCCAACTGAAGTTAATTCCTCTCAACAGTCCTGTGTGGAAACAGCCATCGATTTTAGTAACGGTTGCTAAAATCATTTTCCTCTTACAAACAGAAATCTTCATCTCTTTCCTGTTTCAGAGTAAATAGTACATACCAGCACTATTTTAAAATAACAAACTCTTGATTGAAGAATAAAAACTACATTTAAACACCAAAAAACTCTAAGCCATCTCCGTGGAGATGTTGCCTGTACAACGGCAAAGAGAATGACTGGGGAAGGCGGAGCCTAGGAGGGATCATGTGACCAGCTTTGCTGGGCTCTTTGCTATTTCCTGTTGGGGAAGAGAATATCCCACAAGTAAGGATGACGCCGTGGACCGGACACACCTATGTTGGAGAAACAAATGACTGAACATACCTCAATTCTGCTTGTAGCATGACACAGTTCTCCACTCTGAAGATATTCCTTTACACTACCTTCAACTGCTCTGTGGAAACCAGCAGGATCTTAGATAAAATTTGCTAAGATCATCATCAGGGTAGAAAAATAAGATGTCTCCACTCTCTTATGGAATAAGTGATGGACGATGTCTCCCTGAGAAAAATAGTACTCACTGGCACCATTTCAAAATAAAAAAACTTCTTGATTGAAGAATCTAAACTAACACCTCACTTTACCTCTTCCTATCACTAACACAGGCAAAGAGAATGACTGGGGTGGGAGGGAAGGGAGGAGCTATATATACAGCTCTGCTGTGGTGCTCTTTGCCACTTCCTGCTGACCAGGAGGCGTAATCCCATAAGGATGAAATCAGTGGACTTGTCATATCTTGTAAAAGAAATAAGTGTTTGTTTTTTACACTAAGTTGGTTAGCACAATTACAAGGTTTTGCAAATTAAGAGCAGTTCAGGTATAGTCTTCAAAAAGCTTGATGGAATCTGTGCTTCTAATATCCTTTGTAGCGGCTCATTTAGGACAGATGTATTGAGGATATGTTCTAAACTAGCCAATGACTGTTTAGAATGTTGCAGGCTCATGACACTCTCACCTTTCTGGGAGGAAGTGGAATAAACACACTTTTCATAGGTATTTTACAGCAGAAGCAGACCAAAAAATACATTATATTGCAATGTTATTTTTTTTTCTGCGGAACCTGTTGGCGCTCTACAAATACCCGATAATAATAATAATAATAATAATAAAATCAAACTCACTTTGTTTTCTTTTATGATTCAGATAGAATGTGATTTTAAACAACTTTCCAAATTACTTCTATAATCTAATTTGTTTTGCTCCCACTTGGTATCCTCTGTTGAAAAGGATACCGGGTAGTCTCAGGAGCTGCTGATACCAAGAGAATGAAGCAAATTACATAATAGAAGTAAATTGGAAAGTTATTTAAAATTTTGTGCTGTATCTGAATCATGAAAGAAAAATTCTGGGTTTCATGTCCCTTTAATTAAAGAAGATTAAAATGATTTGATTAAAATTTAGCTTTAAATCAAGATAAAAGCTCACTGAGAAGACTGGGGTACAGTGGCGTCACTAGGGTTGGTGTCACCCGGTGCGGTAAGTCATGGTGTCACCCCCCCCCCCCCCCCCAGAAAGCAGACACACACAAAAACACAGGCAAACACACATACAAACACTCAGACACACTTAAAAACATACTCAGATGCACACACAAACACTCGGAAACACACTCAGACACAAACACAATCACACACACAAAAACACTGAGACACACAAAAACTCAGACACACACACATACAAAATATGTAAACTGCACTGCATTAATTATGAAGCTCATGCCTAGAGCTGCTCACTGGCTCAGCAGAACATCAAATGAAAGATAAACAGAGCACTCTAAAATAAATCACTGAAGAAAAGGTTTAGGCGTGCAAACTATGAAAATTCTGCTCTCTGACTCTGTTCCAAGTCTGTCAGTGCACAGCCCTGGGCCGCATGTCACTGAGCAGTGAGCACAGATAGGCAGGCAGGTTTAGGCTAGCAGCGCAACTTTGCAAGCCCCACGGCACACCCACAACATTCATAGTGAAATTGGGCAGGGGAGGAGCAAAGTACAAACAAGCAAAAGCAGCCGGGAAAACTATTTGTTGAAATTGCAGCACTGGCTCAAGGGGCAAAAAAATTGTGTGTCTACAACTTCCCCAGTCCCACTAATGTTCACAAATGCCAGCCTCTAATAAAATAATCTATGCATCTCAACATTGTATTTCTTTGAATTTCAATAAAATTAAAAAAAAAAAAAAAAAAAAATTTTTTTTTTTTTTTTTTTTTGGTGTCACCCCCTGGAGGGTGTCACCCGGGTGCGGCCCGCCCCCCCCGCCCCCCCCTAGTGACGCCACTGCTGGGGTATACCACTTTTTGTTGTATTAAAAAATAAAAAGTTTTAAAAAAAAGTGTTCCTCATTAATACAAGGCTTCACAACGTATACAGATGTATAGATCACTTAAAAGTCAGTATTCGTACAGTAAAATAAACATATTTAATAATTGTACAGTAGAAAAGAAAACTTTTCTATATTAATAATCCCTTTGGTACTTTCATGTTGAACTTGGTTTTCTATCCATTGTCTTTTACTTCCCATGTATGACACACTTTTCACTGCAAGTTTGTGTTTCTGAAAAATATATATATAAAAACAAAACTAAAAAATATATATATTTTTTTTTAGAACATAAAATCTGTCTCTTGAAAGAAAAAAAAATAGCTCATTCTCTACTATCAACAATACAAATAAAAAGGTTTTTGCCTGTAATCTGTCCACCAGAAGTCAAATATTTTTTTTCTCCAATGACTGTCAACGCGTTTTGCATTCTTCTGTACAAGTTTATATACTTCTCCTTTCAACATGTAGCTAATTCTTTGAAGGTCTGAAAAAACATTCATAGAACATTCTGTAGTGTTTATAGATTTTTCCTTCGATTTTCCAGGGCTTTCATAAGTAGTTACTGCCAACTTTATATATAGTTTTTTCCAATGTGGTGATTCTTATGATTTATTCTTTTCTTTTGATTTCCAGAAACCTGAAATACTGAACCTTGATCTCCTTTTAAGATCTGGACTGGGTTCTTTTGGGGAACCTGAAAGTAAAATAAGCAAAATATAGAAAAAGTAGTTAAAGGCACAATCTACTCCAGAATTTGTATTATTTATAAAGACAGATAATCCCTTTTATTATTAATTCCCCAGTTTTGCATAACCAACACGGTTAATTTAATATACTTTTTACCTCTGTGATTACCTTGTATCTAAGCCTCTGCAGACTGCCAACTGATGACATCACGACCCAAGCTGCATCTGGGCACTCTACTAAATAGCATTGACAATCTGTTGAATCCAACTAGTGAGGCTCTTGTGATTGGAAACCATATGCAGCTTGAATTGTGACATCATCGGTGGGTGGAGTTTGGAGGCCATTTGAAAGTGGCCAGAAACAATATTCTTTTTAAAAATAACTTTTATACTGTTCCTGTTGCATGATATAGAAAGGGCGCAGGAGGTTATTTGCAGCTTAATCTAAGGTTAGACTTTAAGATAACTAAGGTGTAGACTGTCCCTCTAAATATCAATTTACGTTTTGATGCACTGATGGCATTTGATGCCGTAGTAACAGATTAATACTATCTTTGTCCCCAGAAGATTCTAAGTCACAAGAAAAAATAACATAGCCTAATATTATGGTCTGATTATAAAAAAAACATACTATTTACCTATATGTTTTTGGATCATGGCTTCCATCATTTCATCTTCCTCCCTTTCTCTGTGTTAAACAAAAACAAAAGAACAGTTTAGCATAAATAAATTGTAAGTTCTGTAGTCATATTGTACATAACTAACACATTTCATTTGCATTACATTGGAGCTAACACAAATAAAATGGTAAAGGTATAATTCTGTTTAACATGTTGTTGTAACAGAATAACATAATGGCTAGGATGACAGTGACTTTTTAATTAAAGGGCCATTATAATTGAAAAATTACATCCGTTAGAGCATGTAATTAAAGACTATCAACCCTGCAGTACTGTGTGTTTAACTCTTGCATTGGGGTGAAACACACAGTAGAAATACTGCTCAGGACTTGCGGTAAACTGCTGGTCCCTAACAGAAACCGCTGCAGATCCAATCAGCAGCGTTAGTTGCACAACTGAGTCGTGCGACTAGCACTGCTGATTGGATCAGCTACATTTTCCACTCGGGACATGCAATGTACCGCAGGTTCCGAGCTGTATTTCTATTGGGTGTAACACCCCTTTGCTGAGTCTGTGATCATGAAGGTGATGATTTATTTATACACCTCTCTGTCCTTAGTCCCAGTAACATTAAGCAACAGTAGCATTCTTCTGACTTCTGTTTTTGCCACGTTGACTAAAGGACACCATGAGGATTGCATACAGGCCCAGATTTAAGGATGTAGGTCCATTCTAGGTTACAGAAGCTTTTTATTCAAGTCAGTCATGATGGAAAAAGAATATTCTGACACACGGACATAAGAACCAGATTTAGTTACCACTGATCTAATAGCGAGAATTGATCATGGGGAGAACCAAAGAAGAACGTGTTAGGTCTTAATGCAGTCAATGTCAACAGAATTTGGAACAAGTTAAAATGTACTTCTTTGCTTTATTACACAGTACTAATGTTTACGCCTCATCAAGTAAATATGCATCCTATTGATGCAGGACTGTGTCTAATATCCTGGCCTACTCCTAATGTCTTCTACTTATTAATACATCTGCATCCTATTGGCTTTCACGTCATATACAGCCCTCTACATGGGAAAGTGTGTAACTAGATAAACCTGCTACTTATTAACATGGTATTTAGTGCATGGCGTGTCCTGTATTGTCACAATATGCGTGCTAGAATTTGCTTACCGGATCCTGTCCTCATCCAGGCATTCTATGATCTCACTTCGGTCATTTATAATCTCTACCAGTTTTTTCAGGAGCTCTTGCTCTCTCTCCTTATCTCTTGGGGTCTTTAGACGCTCTGTTAATACAAGCCAATTACATGAGAACATTCACGCCGGTAATATTTTACTTAATATAAAAAAACTTTATTAAAAAAACAGACAGACAGACCATCCTACCTCAGACAATAAATAGCAAATAGAATTCTACACTGTAGTGAGATTCTAAATTATTCTCTCATGATTCAGACAGAGCTTACAATTTTAAAGAACCATTAAATAAAAGTAGAAATGCAAATACAACAAATTCATACTAAAAGGACAATGCAATAGCATTTAGTCAACTATCAAATAAGTAGTAAATTTTATTATGACAAATTTCAGAGTTAGTTCCATTTCCTTCCCCCCCCGTATCATGTGACAGCCATCAGCCAATAAGAAAATGCATATACATATTTAGTAGAAGATGGTGCCTCAGAATGTGTGCATATAAAAACGATTGTGCACATTTCGATAGTGAATTGGAAACACTTTTTTTCCCCCACATATGCCATCTGAATCATTAGTTACATTTTTATTTTAGTGTCCTTTAATCAACTTTTCAGTTTACTTCTATTATCGAATTTGCTTCATTCTTTAGATATCCTTTGCTAAAGAAATAGTATTGCACATGGGTGAGCCAATCACACATGGCATCTATGTGCAGCCACCAATCAGTAAATTGGAAAAGTTGTTTAAAATTGCATGCTCTTTCTAAATCATAAAACAAAATGTGTTTAATGTCCCTTTAAGTAAGAACGCTGAAATGCATTGCTCAGAATTCAGAACCATCAGGGCTTCCATAAGTTGTGTACTCACAGTAGGGGAGGCCAAAAGTTTCTGGATTCTAAATTTATTGGCTGGCTCCTAGATTTTAAACAAACTTGTCAAGCCCTGGCTTATAGGATCCTGGGACACTTGAGCGGCTTAAAGAAGGAGATTCCCTGGCATCAGTGGAGCAGTTCTTTACGGTTCTTGGACATAATGCAGACGGACATTTGTCCGTCAGACATATGTCCAAGAGACTATGTTCCCAGTTCGGCCGAGGGCAGATACGGTCCAGAGTGCTCTGTTCTATTTAGAGCCTCGGGCACCGCAACCGTCTCTGGGAACCTAACCATGGGTCCCACCCCGCACATCTTGTGGTTTTCTGTCTGTGCATCTATCTAATCTGTCTAATCTATTGCGTTGACGGACTGTTATCCGACGGCCATTTGTCTATCGGAATATTATCCGTCACACAAATGTCAGTCGGAAAAATGTCCATCCGGCCACGGTTCTTTACAGAGGACAAACATCGAGGAGCCCCTATGAGTCAGTTGTGGAAACTTCTGGCGTAACTTAAAAGTGTCATACTTTTAATAAGTGCTGTGTTTTTGCATTGAAGCAACCAAAGCAATGTGATTTTGTTGCCGAATGTGCAGAGTTTTAAGATACACTGAACCCTATAGTTACTATCAGCTCATATAGTATCATTTTTGTGTTTACATTGTTGCTGAATGTGCGTAATTTTGAGATATACATAACCATTTATTTACTGTTGCTGAATGTGCATAATTTGAATATATACTGAACCCTATAGTTACTATCAGCTCATATAGTATTTTTTTTTTATAAGTGTAAAGCAGTATGGAAACTTAATTATAAAATTTAGTTGGCAAGAAATGTTAGATTGAAAATCTGGCAAAAATCATCAGGTTTTACACAC
This sequence comes from Bombina bombina, assembly GCF_027579735.1. Lineage (NCBI taxonomy): Eukaryota > Metazoa > Chordata > Amphibia > Anura > Bombinatoridae > Bombina > Bombina bombina. Next base: position 152,325,393 of record NC_069509.1, on the reverse strand, counting down.
TAATAAAATACAGCCAGACAGAATAAACAGCTTCTAGAATTTCCATGCAACAGGTGTGATGATTAAGAGCTGTTGTAAGTGACCCTGCGTCATTGAATTACACTAATTTCCTGGAATTATCTAACCCTGACAGCTATGGAATTGAAAGAAAAAAAAGGTGCGTCTTCTGAATATCTTAAAAAAATGTCCTGCTCTTTTCTTGTGCCGTGGGCCGCTCCCTGCCATACAATTCCTTTCAGTGGTGTGTCCGATTATTACAGCTTGCTTTTTTATTTTTACTCTTTAGTAGAGCACATTGCTGCTCCCTTCAGCACCCAAGGGTATAATGTGCATGTCATGCCAGCCCTCTCTGTCATAAACAACTTGAATTACCAGCTTCTAACCCACACCTTATATCAGCGGCATTACAAATCTCAAACTTTTAGATTAATCAAGAACTTGCCAGTGAGATTTCTCGTAAATGATATGCAGTTAGCTTACCCAAAGCTGAAGTACTTCCTTACACTTTCAATAAAGGGACCGTCAAGTCCAAAAAAAACTTTCATGATTCAAATAGGGCATGTAATTTTAAACAACTTTCCAATTTACTTTTATCATCAATTTTGCTTTGTTCTCTAGGTATTCTTAGTTGAAAGCTAAACCTAGGAGGTTCATATGCTAATTTCTTAGACCTTAAAGGCCGCCTCAAATCTAAATGCATTTTGATGGTTTTTCCCCTCTAGAGGGCATTAGTTCATGTGTTTCATATAGATAACATTGAGCTCATGCACGTGAATTTACCATGGAGTCAGCTCTGATTGGCTAAAATGCAAGTCTGTCAAAAGAACTGAAATAAGGGGGCAGTCTGCTGAGGCTTAGATACAAGGTAATTACAGAGGTAAAATGTATATTAATATTACTGTGTTGGTTATGCAAAACTGGGGAATTGGTAATTAAGGGATTATCTATCTTTTAAAAAAACTAAAATTCTGGTGTTGACTGTCCCTTTAATTACAAGATTTTTCTGCAGTCTTGCAATAAATTAACACAGTAGGTACGGTTGAGAATTGTTTGCTGCAATAGGGGTTGTTTTTTTTTTATAGCCAGACTTCACTTGCCTTATTTGTCAATCCAGACATTTAAAGGGACACTCAAGTCAAAATTAAACTTTCATAATTCAGATAGAGCGTGCACTTTTTAACAACTTTTCAATTTACTTCCATTAACAAAATGTGTGCAGTCTTTTTATATTTACACTTTTTGAGTCACCAGCTCCTACTGAGCATGTGCAAGAATTCACAGAATATACGTATATGCATTTGTGATTGGCTGATGGCTGTCACATGATACAAGAGGAGTGGAAATAGACGTAACTTTGAAATTTGTCAGAAAAAAAATAAATCTACTCATCGTTTGATGTTCAGCCTAAGTGCTATTGCATTCTCTTTTTATCAGTCAGAAAAGATGATCAAGCACATCTAATAAAAGCATATGTTTTTGAATGAACATATGGTGGGAGTGCTGCCAAAGTGACCAAAATAAATATAATTAGACACAGGAATTGGCGCACCTCCAAACGCAGACCACATATTATTTCACATATTTAAACCTTTTTTCTTATTTGTCTTTATACTGCAAAAAATTGCCTTCTTAATATTTCAACATATTTAAAATAAAGATGGGATCTTAGTCACACAATATGGCCATATTCTGCTTAAGCCAGTCACCACTTTCAAGGTGTCCCATAAAAGACTTGTCCTAACTATATGAAATTAGCCAAACTAAGCAGAATAATGTAATTTTATAGTATTAGGATATATTTGGAAAGCAGTTTTTTGCAACATTAAGAGATATGTTTGAAATATGTGAAATTATATGTAGCCAGTAAGAGAGAGAGAGAACTAAATAAGGTAAGGACCTCAATAAAGTGAGTGTAAGTATAGGAGAGAAAGGTTAAACAGCGCCTATAAATCCTAATACAAAGACAGTAATATATGTAGTCAATGAGTCTAATGGTAGTAGAAAATCAATTCTTGAATGTTGTGTATCAATGTGGGTCCTAGTGGTATAGTAATATATAGAATACCCTTACCAGAAATTACCCCAATCTAATGAGGTAAGTATGCCGCACTGGGGGGGTATATAGGTGGTAGATCGATTCAGGACACCGTTTTAGATTTACTATTTATCAGCTTTTATACTGAGAAAAGACTTTTAAACCTGTTTGCCTGTTGTGGCGATTTTACCGGACTTTGCTCACTACCTATTGCTGTACTGCATTTGGACATACATCTGGTTAATCCACCAAGAAACTGCCTAACATTTTATGTGCTGTTAACATACCTCATATTGTTTGAGGTCAGAGAATGTGAGTTGAATGTGTATAATACTTTTTATCTGCTCATTTCAATAAAAAACTGTATTACACTATCTATGACCTCTTGTTTCCTTGGGTTCATCAACGGAGGAGAAAGTTCATACCAAGACCAAGAAAACTCCAAGAGGCAGAAAGCTGACCTGCATAAGAAGTCTATTGGGATATCTTCATCAAAAGAACTGCATCCCCACATACTCCAAGAGGCAGTCGAAATTGAAGGGAGCATCTACCACCTATATACCCCCCAGTGCGGCATACTTACCTCATTAGATTGGGGTAATTTCTGGTAAGGGTATTCTATATATTACTATACCACTAGGACCCACATTGATACACAACAGTCAAGAATTGATTTTCTACTACCATTAGACTCATTGACTACATATATTACTGTCTATGTATTAGGATTTATAGGCGCTGTTTAACCTTTCTCATATATATATATATATATATATATATATATATATATATATATATATATATATATATATATATATATATATATATATATATATATATATAGAGAGAGAGAGAGAGAGAGAGAGATAGAGAGAGATATGTATGTAACCGTCTATGATTAAGGCTCCATAGGAGCTGAAACGCGTCAGACGCCCACCCCAGCCCCCCTCACGGCCTTGTTCATAGCCATTTCTATCAGCCTAAGTTACACTGAGCTTTTTTACCCTTAAAAGGGTCTGGACCTTCCTTCTTTGAATATAGATAGATATATAGATATATAGAGTGAGAGAGAGAGTGAGTGAGAGAGTGAGTGAGAGAGAGTGAGAGAGTGAGTGAGAGAGAGTGAGTGAGTGTGAGAGTGTGAGAGAGAGAGTGTGAGTGAGAGAGTGTGAGTGTGAGAGAGAGAGAGAGAGAGAGAGAGTGAGTGTGAGTGTGAGTGTGAGAGAGAGAGTGTGAGAGAGTGAGAGAGAGAGAGTGTGAGTGAGTGTGAGAGTGTGAGAGAGAGAGTGTGAGAGTGTGAGAGAGAGAGTGTGAGTGTGAGTGAGAGAGTGTGAGTGTGAGTGAGAGAGTGTGAGTGTGAGTGAGAGAGTGAGTGTGAGTGAGTGAGAGAGAGAGTGTGAGTGTGAGTGAGAGAGAGAGAGAGAGAGAGAGTGAGAGAGAGTGAGAGAGAGAGTGAGAGAGAGTGAGTGAGTGAGAGTGAGTGTGAGTGAGAGAGAGTGAGTGAGTGTGAGTGAGTGTGAGTGAGAGTGAGAGAGTGAGAGTGAGAGAGTGAGAGTGAGAGAGTGAGAGAGTGAGAGAGTGAGAGAGTGAGAGAGTGAGAGAGTGAGAGTGAGAGAGTGAGAGAGTGAGAGTGAGAGAGAGTGAGAGTGTGAGAGAGTGTGAGAGAGAGTGAGTGTGAGAGTGAGTGTGAGAGAGAGAGTGTGAGAGAGAGAGTGAGAGAGAGAGTGAGAGAGAGAGAGTGAGAGAGAGTGAGAGAGAGAGAGTGAGAGAGAGTGAGAGAGAGAGTGAGAGAGAGAGAGTGAGAGAGTGAGTGTGAGAGAGAGAGTGTGAGAGAGAGAGTGAGAGAGAGAGTGAGAGAGAGAGAGTGAGAGAGAGTGAGAGAGAGAGAGTGAGAGAGAGTGAGAGAGAGAGTGAGAGAGAGAGAGTGAGAGAGAGAGAGTGAGAGAGAGAGAGAGAGAGCGAGAGAGTGAGAGAGAGAGAGTGAGAGAGAGAGTGAGAGAGAGAGTGAGAGAGAGAGTGAGAGGGGAGAGAGATATGTATATATATATAGGGCTGTTTAACCATCTTGCCAAACAGTAACAGTAGTTGTATTGATAGATAACAGTAGTTGTATTGATTTGTGAGCACAACACTATTTATATGTGTAGTTGATCTTTGAGTATCAGGTTTGATAGGGTGCACAATGACATTGGGGCTTTCAGTATGGCTTATTAAAGTGCTTATAGAATTTGGGGTGTACTATTGATGGTGATTATTGAACACTGAATAGCGCAAATAACACATGTGGCTGACCCTAACTGAGTGTTGGGATTAGTTTGCTTATATAATTATTTCAATGTAGACACTTTCTTTTAGATCTTGAGTGTTGCTCTGCGCTAATTTTGCGCGTTACTCTGCGGTTTTATATTATATTTTTGTGCTGTCAGTCTGCCTTTTTTACTTGATGCAAACTATGGTCCTAGTGTGGGGCTCTTAATGTTGCGGTTACACAGGGATCGCCATGGAGACGGGTATACACTGCACTGTTGTGAGGCGGGATCTATGTACATCGATCAGAGGTTTCGTTATGCTCTATGTGTGATTGATGCGAGTTGTGACAGGGTTGTCTTGTGATCGAGTTCTGGCATGAGTCCTCTATTTGTATATATAAGATTTGGAGCATGCTGTGTCTTTGTGCTCTGATATATCGCTATAACACTGGCGATAAGCATATATTTTGTTTGTTTTTGTTGTGGGGCGGGTATCTTGGTTAAGGTAACCCTCTGGACGAATTAGAATAGATGGGTGTGATAGGCCTGGTCCAATGAGAGCTGCAGCTGCGGTGTCTTTGCACACTGAAGGGGCGTGAGCTGGGTTGTGATTTTACGATCGAGATATGTGTCACCGTAAAGATCCTGGGCTTAGTTTCACTACTAGAGCCCTATTTTGTTCCCATGTTGAGGGTCGGCAGCAGCATAGCAGCTATATTCTGACTGATGCTCATACGAGTTAGCGTTGTGGTGGAGACATGCTGCAAATGGCCAATCCGGAGTGGAGATGTGATTTGTCTGCACCAATGAGGGCTTTTGTTGTTTTTTGCCCAGATGATTGATGCTGCTGTGTCTGTTTATCGTTCTAACGATCGTGATCTCAGATTGTGTACATGGGGGGTTATATATATTTATTATGATATATCATGTTGCACAATTTCACTAATATATTATTATGTTTGATTTTCAAGTTTCACACATTTTAAACTGCTATAGGATTAATTACACAGGCTTGTGAATTTTTGCACACGGCTCACTTTGATTGGTAGCTTACTAGGGGAGTGTTTTGTAGGCCTATATAAGTCTCATTTGTACACTTGATGTTTGTCAGAGGAAGGGACGTTGCTGGTCCCGAAACGTCACACAAAGTTTTAATTTGTCACTGATGTCTACAGTCCAGTGAGTGCTTTTATCTTGGAATTTTTTATATATATATTACAGTATCAAAGTGTTTACAGTCACTTTAATGAACTTCATAGGAAAACAGCAGTTAGACAGACATTTCTCTATGGAGAATTTATTATATTTACCTGGTTTGTCCATAAGGTTTCGCAGTTCAGTATCAACGCTAATTTGCTGGTCTTCCAACGCCTGCTGTCTAGAACTGCAATCAAAGTATATATGTAAAAATATTAGCATTGATCTTTTTACACACCTTGTTACCTCCAACGTGTACACAAAAGAGGTTTATTTAGCCCCTTAACGGGTGCGTCGCTGGTCTTTTAATGGGGCTTAATTTTTTTTTTTCTTGCACTATTTCAGGAGGAAGGGATGTCAATATAGCATGTTATTGCCGCTGGTGGCGAAACCCCAGCTATTATGAACCAAAAAACCCTTAAAGACCAGCAACACAGTGTACGCTATGGTTGTTAAGGGGTAAATAATTTCCCATTAGCCGAATTCTGCATTGTACACATAATCTGCCTGTGCGCAAATTCCTATACATACACCCTGTAAAGCTTTTCAATACTTAAAGGGACAGTCTAGTCAAAATTAAACTTTCATGATTCAGATGTGTCTCTACTTGTTCCCTCAATGCTGGAACAAACTGAATTTTGAATTGAATCCACAGTGCTGCTGATTTTCTATTGTATATTGATTTTTGGGGCTGCATGCCCCTGCAGCTTGCACGTGGACAGTGTGCTGGAAAGTGTTTGACTTTTTATGATTCAGATAGGGCATGCAACTTTCCCATTTGCTATTATGTTAAAATTTGCTTTGTTCTCTTGATATTCTTTGTTGAAAGCTAAAGCTAGACAGGCTCATATGTTAATTTCTAAGCCCTTGAAGGATGCCTCTTATCTGAGTGCATTTGACAGTTTTTCACAGCTAGAGGACGTTAGTTCATGTGTGTCTCATAGATAACATTGTGCTCATGCCTGTGGAGTTACTTATGAGAGGGCACTGATTGGCTAAAATGTACGTTTGTAAAAAGCACTGAGATAAGGGGACAGTTTGCAGAGACTTAGATACAAGGTAATCACAGAGGTAAAAAAGTATATTAATATAACCGTGTTGGTTATGCAAAACTGGGGAATGGGTAATAAAGGGATTATCTATCTGAACGATAAAAATTCTGGAGTAGACTGTCCCTTTAACTGAATTAATGTTGAATATACTTTATTTTAAATTATTTCAAAATATTTAATTCTTCCTATTTTCAAACTCTTTTTAGTTTGTTTACATTGATGGGAACATTTAATCAAGGAAACCAGATTATGTTCAAGCTGTATTCTTGGTAAAAGGAAAACAACATTTTTCACAGATTTTTAGGGACTATTTAGTATAACATTTTAATCATAGCAATTTTATTTAAAAACCATCTCTTTCCTTACCATGGCCAAACTCACATAATTGGCTGCGTTTAGTTTTTGGATACAGGTTGTATATTGGAAAAGGAAAGTATGTGAACCAAAGTGCAAAACAGCAGCCAATATAACTTTACACCAACTTAAAATTGTAGCACTTTACAGTTTCAAGGTTAACCAATGTGAGCTCAGGCTATGTGTTTAACCCATGTAGAGGAGATAAACACAGAATTAAAAGTTGTGCTACTTTCGCTGTTCTAGAGGAGACGAACGTTGAACCACTAAGGGGCAGGCATACACAAGTATGCTCCAATCACTAGACACATCCTTATCTACGTGTATTTAGCCTCTTTACAGGGATTAAACACATAATACAAAGTAAAATACTGATGAACTATAAGTAATAATAAACAAGAGAAGACCATGCACAGCACCTAAAAAAAAAAGTAAGATCTTGGGGTAGATTGAATTAAATGCTATAGGCCAATGTAGTGCAGGTTTACTCATAAGATCCTGCAACCAGAATCTCCCTGATTCCTAAAACCTCTGAAAAAGCAGAGTAAAATCACCCCAGACTGATCAAGCCAGACCTGTGTTTTTCTTATTACTGGTCATAACTTATGTGCAGGAAGCCAACTGGCCCCCTGCCTCATTTTATACCACCCTTCACAGGCCCCTTCATCAAACTGGGGGGTTTCAAAATAACATATCAAATCATTAACCAAAGAGAAACCTTTGTCTTTCTCATGTAAACTACAGCAGTTACCATTACCCAGAACAAAAGGTTTGGGTTAAATCAAAAAAGTTTAGTTAAACTTAAAAAATAAAGTGTTAGTCTAGGAATTATAAGATTTGAAGAGCTGTATAGTCAGCATTTTTCATTATCCAAATGTCCACCAAAGGATATTTGTTGTCCCTGATCCGTAAGTGGTTGTAACAGAATCTTGTTAGGAAGGTTAGGACCACCGGTCTGTACTCACATGTGCATTAGTTCTGATTCAAATCTCAGCAGGAGCTGCTTCTCATGGATCAGCTTGAACCAATCAACCATGAGTGCATCTTCAGTTTCATCTGCACATGCATAATAAAAAGAAACAAGTTATTAGAAATTACTCTGGTCTACCACCAAAGTGGTTACAACACATTTTACTTAAAGGGATACTAAACCCAATTTTGTTCTTTAATGATTCAGATAGAGCTTGCAATTCTAAGCAACTTTCTAATTTACTCCTATTATCAATTTTTCTTTGTTCTTATGCTATCTTTATTTAAAAAGCAGAAATGTAATGCATAGGAGCCGGACCATTTTTGGTTCAGACCTGGGTTACACTTGCTTATTGGTTTGCTAAATGTAGCCACCATTAAGCAAGCGCTATTCAGGGTGCTGAACCAAAAATGGGCCGGCTCTTAAGCTTTACATTTCTGCTTTTTAAATAAAGATAGCTAGAGAACAAATAAAAATTGATAATAGGAGTAAATTAGAAAGTTGCTTAAAATTGCATGCTCTATCTGAATCATGAAAGAACAAATTTTAGTTTATTATCCCTTTAATTTTGTGCCAAATTACATGAATGTGCGTATGAGCCTCTGCAAATGCGATGCGCACATATCACGTACACAGCAAAGGTAAAAATAATATAGTTTCTCACAAATCTGCGCTTATTCAAAAAGAATTACCTCCATCACAGCTGCGCAGCTGCTTCTCGAGATCCACTCCCCGTAACTCCAGATAATCCAGCTCCTTCTCAATGCGCTGCAGTTCTCGCTGAATGGCTTCTTCTGGTATGTATTCAGGACGTTGCTTTATAGATTAAACAAGAGGAGTTGTTCAGCATTACATTATTATTATTACACTAATACAGCATAGGAGCATCCGTACTCAGTTTAGAATGTAAGCTAAGATCCTACTACATAGGGGGCGATTTTTCAAAGGCTTCGACAACCTTCGCCCCCGCCCCCCTACGACTGTAGGCTCTCACAAGAAAACCTGCAATCTGTATTTATGAAGCAGTGTATAATACTAACATTATGCAGGGTAATAGAGTTTAATAAAGCATATTGCTATATCTTCACAACCCTTTAAATACTATGTATATCTACAAACCTTGCCGGGAGATCTTGCTTTTTCATTGGACGATAAACTAGGTTTCTTAGGATTGGAGGGTTTGACTGAAAAGAAAAAAAAAAAAAAAGAAAAAAAGATTGCAATTTATTTTTGTTACAAAGATATAGAAAACAACTATTTCTGCAAGAAAAATAACATAGGCCAATATAAACAATTTATATAAACATTTATTGCAGCCCTTTTCTTTTAAGATTATTTATCTTGTGCTTTTGACTTTTAGTTTCACTTTTTATTTGCACCTGCTTATTTTTGTTGTGACAGAACAAGTGAACTAATCATTCACAGACAATTATGGCTGTATACACAACAAGGAAACAGTTCTGAGAGCAGGTTAAAGGTACAGTGTACACCAATTTTCATATATCCATGTAATAGACACTACTATAAAGAGTAATATGCGCAGATACTGATATAAAAATCCAGTATAAAACCATTTAAAAACTTACTCAGAAGCTTGCAGTTTAGCTCTGTTTAAAAGGTTACTGGAACACCCACTGCAAGTGGGAAATAGACACTCCCCTCCCTTTGCATATGAAAAGACCCTTTACACAAACAGAATCAAGCTGGAGTCTGTATACATCAGTATTCTCCTAAAACTACTTTGGGGCTTGGTTAGGAGTCTGAAAATCAGAGCAAAGCTATTTAAAAATAAGCAAAATTATCCATTTAAAAAAAAACAAAAAAAAAAAAACCTTAATGGACTATATAAATAGATAATCTACAAAACGTTTATGCAAAGAAAAAAACGAGTGTATAATGTCCCTTTAAGGAGATTTTAGGTCAACAAATGACTCATATGGGAGCGGCTAGAGAAATGCAAAACTCTCAGCTGTAACATCTATATACACCAATACCACAAGATGCTACTTTTCTTATGACATCATCATAATAGCTCACTGTGGAAGAGTATAGATCTGCCGTCTATGTACAGTGCACTATACGAAAGGAAGAAAAACTTCCAATAAAAATGATCTGAAACCAAAACTGTATTGGAACAAATAAGGTCAGAATATACACTGCAGATCTGTAGGAGTTAATTTAATCATTGTTTAACATATAAAAAAAATAGAAAAATAAAACAAGTTTAAGGGAAAAGGCAAAAAATACCATGGCACATTGGAAGAAAAAAAAGGAAAATATGTAGAAATCAGTCTGAAGAGAATCAAACTTAACTTAGTTGATGCGCACGACGATGCATTTTCTTCATGCAGCGGGATCGCCGTTAAAGGGACAGTCTACTACAAAATGTTTATTGTCTCAAAACATAGATAATCCCTTTATTACCCATTCCTCAGTTTTGCATAACCAACACAGTTATAGTAATATACTTTTTACCTCTGTGATTACCTTGTATCTAAGCCTCTGCAGACTGCCCCTTATTTCAGTTCTTTTGACAGACTTGTATTTTAGACAATCAGTGCTGACTCCTAGTTAACTCCACGGGCGTGAGCACAATGTTATCTATTTGGCACAAATTAACTAACACCTTCTAGCTGTGAAAAACTGTCAAATGCATTCAAATAAGAGGCAGCCTTCAATGGCTTAGAAATTAGCATATGAGCCTACCTAGGTTTAGCTTTCAACTAAGAATACCAAGAGAACAAAGCAAATTTGATTATAAAAGTAAATTGGAAAGTTGTTTAAAATTGCATGCCCTATCGGAATCATGAAAGTTTAAGTTTGACTAGACTGTCCCTTTAAATGCTATTTGTAGCGACCCCCCCACTACAAGCCGGGGATCCATTGGTGGAACTTCCTGGAAGTGCCCCTTACATCACCACGTACGAACGTGCTGGGCCAGTAAGCTCAGTATAGCTGCTAGGGAGCTGGATGAGGGGAAGATTCTTTAAACCCCTTGATCTCAGCTCTCATAGCAGCTATAAACCTCCAAGACCCCTCATTTGAAAGATAATCACATGATCTTGCAAATGGTAGTAAAACAAAGTGGATCATTTAAAAATAAAGTAAAAAACAAAAAAAAACACAGGGATTATAAATTATATACACAATGAAAAAAACTAGAATGTCTAGACCCCTAATAAAGTTTTTTTCTATTAGACAAGTCTCTCTCTTAAAAAAAAATTGTCTGTATGGTCAGGTGATCACTGTAGTAACAGTGAACACCTTGCAAGAACAAAGTGCTTTTATTACTGTACTACACAATGGGGCCTGTACCAAGATATCGTCCAGATAAGGAAACACTGATAAAACTCTGGGCTCTTATCACAGACAAGAGAGTTCCCATAACTTTAAAAAATATTCTGGGCACAGTAGTCGGAACAAATGGAAGAGCTACAAACTGAAAATGTTTGTCCAGGAATGCAAACCCATAGAAACTGATAATGATCCTTGAAAATAGGAACATGAAGGTAAGCATCCTTTAAATCTATTGTGGACATAACTGACCTTGCTGCACAAGAGGCAGAACTGGTCAGAAAAGCCCTTCCTTCTTTGGAACAATGAAGAGATTGAATAGAAACCCAACCACTGTTACAAAATTGGAACTGGAACAATAACTCCCATGGATTCCAGATCCGAAAACAGACTGAAAGCGTTTGCTTTTTTAACCTTTTAGCGCCATTATGACGTTTTATTTCGTCCTAACCACGCTGGGCTTTAGCGTCGTTAGGACGAAATAGAACGTCCTAACCGTTTGGCTGTCCTGAAGTCAATGGCGCTTCAAGGATGCGATCGCGGTCTAGAGGGTGTGCCTAGTGTCAACCCCCTGACCCGATCCCATCATTGAAATCTTGCGATTGCGTGCACGGTCGCGGGATTTCAATTTGTTTACATTGGAACAATGTTTCCGATGTAGACAACTTAACCCTGTCATCAAAGGGTTAAATGAGACTTTGGAACATAAGACAGAAGAAAAGCCACACTCTGAAGCTTATTTGATAACCCTGAGAAACAATATTCAGAACCAAGGAATCCTGAACAGACTGGGACCACACCTCCTAAAAAAGACATAACCTGCCCGCTACCAGAATATCTAGACCTAGGAACCATTAGGAACTTTTTGTACCCTTAGATTTCTAATCTAGGGGAATAAAAGCTCCCTTATATTTTCTGTCACAGTATGAAAAATAGAATCCAACCCAGGACCAAAAAACATCTTTCCCTGAAAAGAAAGATAAATCTGGATTTAGAAACCATATCAGCAGACCAGAACTTTAACCACAAGGTCCTTCTAGAAAGTACTGCTAATGTCATACTGTTAGAATTAATCTCAATTATGTCAATAACTGCATCACAAATAAAAGCTTTGACAGATTTCAGTAGACTCAAAAGGTTTAGAAAATCTACACTAGAAGAACCATCCAAAAACTGATCAGAAAGACTCTACAACCAAACAAAAGATGACACAGCCACACATGCAATGCTAACAGCTTCAGCAAGAAAACCTGCTTGCTGAAAACCCCTCCTATGAAAAGATTTAATAGGATCCTTAAAAGAAGAACTATCTTCCAATGGAATGGTAGTATGCCTAGCCAAGGTAGATATAGCCCTATCCAACTTAGGAACTGTTACACAAAGCTCAACATTAGAAGTTGGCAAATTATACATTTTCTTAAACCCAGCAGAAGGATTAAAAGGGCTGCTAGGCTTAGACCAATCCTTAAAAGCTATCTCAGAGACAGCATTAGGGATATGAGTTATGATAAGTTAAAACTACAAAAGCAAAAAAGCATTATATCCCAATAAAAGAGCTCTTGAAGCAAGGGAAAAATTAGCCCCTCCAAGCGAGAGGCATTAGAAAACAGCAAGGCTACAGAGAGCTAACCCGACAACAAAAAAGAAATAATGCGCAGGAAAACAGAGCACACTAAAAATATGCACGCTCAAAAACAGAGATGGAATGCATGCGAAAACACTGAGTTATAAAAGAATTAAAACACGACAAAAAGACCTGTGAACGATAAGAACCAGACATTTGCTCTCGACTAGCCAACGGGCGCAAATCTGGCAAACCGACAAGCACAGGTGGGCCAACGTGCGCAAACTCACTGAGCTGTCATGCACTAACCAAACAAAAAGAATACAAGTGCAAAAGAAAAATTTAAAGGGGAATAGATCTTTATAAATGAAAGGAGCCATGCAAAAACAAATACATATTAAATATAATAAATACTGTCCCCTGGGTACACAGTATAGTATAACTATATAGCCCAACTGGCTAAAATGAATGTCCCTAAATAAAAAAGAAAATGTATGCTTACCTGATAAATTTGTTTCTTTTTAGACACGATGAGTCCACGGATTTCATCCTTACTTGTGGGATTACGCCTCCTGGTCAGCAGGAGGAGGCAAAGAGCACCACAGCAGAGCTGTTATATAGCTCCTCCCTTCCCTCGCACTGCAGTCATTTGACTGAAGTTAGGAAGAGAAATAAAAAGCCAAGGTGCAGAGGTGTCTGAAGATTACCAAAATTAATAACCTGTCTCAAAGAACAGGGTGGGCTGTGGACTCATCGTGTCTAAAAATAAACAAATTTATCAGGTAAGCATACATTTTCTTTTCTTTTTAAAGACACGATGAGTCCACGGATTTCATCCCTACACGGATGAAAAGGGAGGGACAAGACAGGGAACCTAAACGGAAGGCACCACTGCTTGAAGAACCTTTCTCCCAAAAACAGCCTCAGCCGAAGCAAAGGTATCAAATTTGTAAAATTTAGAAAAAGTGTGCAGAGAGGACCAAGTTGCAGCCTTGCAAATCTGTTCAACAGAAGCATCATTTTTGAATGCCCATGAGGAAGCAACAGCCCTGGTGGAATGAGCCGTAACTCTTTTAGGAGGTTGCTGTCCAGCAGTCTCATATGCAAAACGGATGATACTCTTCAGCCAAAAAGAAAGAGAGGTAGCCGTAACTTTGACCCTTACGTTTTCCAGAAAAAACGACAGAGAAGACGATTGACGAAAGTCCTTAGTCGCCTGTAAGTAAAATTTTAAAGCACGGACTACGTCCAAATTGTGCAGAAGACGTTCCTTCTGAGAAGAAGGATTAAGACACAAGGAAGGAACAACAATCTCCTGATTAATGTTCTTGTCTGAAACAACCTTAGGAAGAAAACCAAGTTTAGTACGTAACACCACCTTATCCGAATGAAAAATAAGTTAAGGTGAATTATATTGTAATGCCGAAAGCTCAGACACACGTCGAGCAGAAGAAATGGCAACAAGAAACAAAACTTTCCAAGATAACTTAATATCTATGGAATGCATAGGTTCAAACGGAACCTCTTGAAGAACCTTAAGAACTAAATTCAAACTCCACGGAGGAGCAATTGGTTTAAACACAGGCCTGATTCTAATCAAAGCCTGACAAAAAGATTGAATATCTGGTACATCTGCCAGACGCTTGTGCAACAAAATAGATAAGGCAGAGATCTGACCCTTTAGGGAACTCGCTGATAACCCCTTCTCCAATCCATCTTGGAGAAAAGACAAAATCCTGGGAATCCTAACTCTACTCCATGAGTAGCCCTTGGATTCACACCGATAAAGATATTTGCGCCATATCTTAAGGTAAATCTTCCTAGTTACAGGCTTACGCACCTGAATTAAGGTATCTATGATCGAATCAGAGAAACCTCGCTTGGATAAAATTAAGCGTTCAATCTCCAAGCAGTCAGTTGCAGAGAAACTAGATTCAGGTGATGGAAGGGTCCCTGAATGAGAAGGTCCTTCCTCAATGGAAGCTTCCAGGGTGGCAGAGATGGCATATCTACCAGATCGGCATACCAAATCCTGCGAGGCCACGCAGGAGCAATGAGGATCACTGATGCCTTCTCCTGTTTGATCCGAGCAATAGCCCGGGGAAGAAGAGCAAACGGGGGGGGGGAATAGATATGCTAGGTTGAAGGACCAAGGAACTGCCAAGGCATCTATCAGCTCGGCCAGGGGATCCCTGGACCTGGACCCGTATCTCGGGAGCTTGGCATTCTGACGAGATGCCATGAGATCCAATTCCGGCTGACCCCATCTGAGAATCAGATTAGAAAATATTTCCGGATGGAGTTCCCACTCTCCCGGATGAAATGTCTGCCTGCTCAGAAAATCCGCCTCCCAGTTTTCCACTCCTGGGATGTGGATTGCTGACAGATGGCAAGAATGGGCCTCCGCCCACTGGATTATCTTGGCTACTTCTGTCATCGCTAAGGAACTCCTTGTTCCTCCCTGATGATTGATGTAAGCTACGATACATCCGCAGACCAAGGTTTTAACCATAAGGCTCTGTGGGCTAGAATAGAAAACCCTGAACTTTTAGCTGCCAAATTAGTCATTTGCAGGGAAGCATCTATTATGAAAGAGTTTGCTAATTTCAGAGCTTTAATCCGATCCTGGATCTCTTCTAAGGAAGTCTCAGTCTTAAGAGATTCCACAAGAGCATCAAACCAATAAGCTGCCGCACTGGTGACTATAACAATGCATGCGGCAGGTTGTAACAGTAAACCCTGGTGAACATAGATCTTTTTCAGTAGACCCTACAACTTCTTGTCCATGGGGTCCTTGAAAGCACAACTATCCTCAATAGGAATAGTAGTTTGTTTGGCCAAGGTGGAAACAGCCCCCTCCACCTTAGGAAACGTTTGCCAAGTTTCCTTGACAATGTCCGCAATTGGGAATATTTTCTTGAAAATAGGAGGAGGAGAGAAGGGAATACCAGGTATCTCCTATTCCTTAGATATAATCTCTGAAGTTCTCTTGGGAACTGGAAAAATCTCTGAGTAAGAAGGAACCTCTAAGTATCTGTCTAACGTACTCAATTTCTCAGGAACAACCACTCCCACAGAGTCACAGTCGTCCAAAGTCACTAAAACCTCCCTGAGTAACAGGCGGAGGTGTTCTAGTTTAAACCTGAAAGAAACAACTTCTGAATCAGTCAAAGGTAAGGAACTTCCCGAGTCTGAAATTTCACCTTCCGATAAAACCTCCGTACCCTCTATCTCTGATCCGTGGGAGGGTACGTCCGAGGTTGCCACTAGAGCATCCGAAACTTCATTGACCACATAGTTGTCCTTCCTTTTACGTTTGCCTTGATGTATAGGAAAGGCAGATAACGCCTCAGACAGAGTAGAAGACATAACTGCAGCTATGTCTCTTAATGTAACTGCAGCAGAAACTTGAGACGAAGTACAGGGCACTGCTTGGGCAGGCGTTAAGGGTTGCGTTTGGGGAGAAAGCTGCGGCATACACTGACTCTCATTATTAGACTCCTGAGAGGCATCCGCCATTGACAATTTTTTATCATGAAAAAACATAATTTATGTAAGAACTTACCTGATAAATTCATTTCTTTCATATTAGCAAGAGTCCATGAGCTAGTGACGTATGGGATATACATTCCTACCAGGAGGGGCAAAGTTTCCCAAACCTCAAAATGCCTATAAATACACCCCTCACCACACCCACAATTCAGTTTAACGAATAGCCAAGAAGTGGGGTGATAAAAAAGTGCGAAAGCATATAAAATAAGGAATTGGAATAATTGTGCTTTATACAAAATCATAACCACCACAAAAAAAGGGCGGGCCTCATGGACTCTTGCTAATATGAAAGAAATGAATTTATCAGGTAAGTTCTTACATAAATTATGTTTTCTTTCATGTAATTAGCAAGAGTCCATGAGCTAGTGACGTATGGGATAATGACTACCCAAGAAGTGGATCTTTCCACACAAGAGTCACTAGAGAGGGAGGGATAAAATAAAGACAGCCAATTCCTGCTGAAAATAATCCACACCCAAAAACAGAATTTATGTTTACCTGATAAATTACTTTCTCCAACGGTGTGTCCGGTCCACGGCGTCATCCTTACTTGTGGGATATTCTCTTCCCCAACAGGAAATGGCAAAGAGCCCAGCAAAGCTGGTCACATGATCCCTCCTAGGCTCCGCCTACCCCAGTCATTCGACCGACGTTAAGGAGGAATATTTGCATAGGAGAAACCATATGTTACCGTGGTGACTGTAGTTAAAGAAAATAAATTATCATACCTGATTAAAAAAACCAGGGCGGGCCGTGGACCGGACACACCGTTGGAGAAAGTAATTTATCAGGTAAACATAAATTCTGTTTTCTCCAACATAGGTGTGTCCGGTCCACGGCGTCATCCTTACTTGTGGGAACCAATACCAAAGCTTTAGGACACGGATGAAGGGAGGGAGCAAATCAGGTCACCTAAATGGAAGGCACCACGGCTTGCAAAACCTTTCTCCCAAAAATAGCCTCAGAAGAAGCAAAAGTATCAAATTTGTAAAATTTAGAAAAAGTGTGCAGTGAAGACCAAGTCGCTGCCTTACATATCTGATCAACAGAAGCCTCGTTCTTGAAGGCCCATGTGGAAGCCACAGCCCTAGTGGAGTGAGCTGTGATTCTTTCAGGAGGCTGCCGTCCGGCAGTCTCATAAGCCAATCGGATAATGCTTTTAATCCAGAAGGAGAGAGAGGTAGAAGTTGCTTTTTGACCTCTCCGTTTACCAGAATAAACAACAAACAAAGACAAAGTTTGTCTGAAATCCTTAGTAGCTGCTAAGTAAAATTTGAGAGCACGAACTACATCCAAGTTGTGCAACAAACGTTCCTTCTTTGAAACTGGTTTCGGACACAAAGAAGGTACAACTATCTCCTGGTTAATGTTTTTGTTAGAAACAACTTTTGGAAGAAAACCAGGTTTAGTACGCAAAACCACCTTATCTGCATGGAACACCAGATAAGGAGAAGAACACTGCAGAGCAGATAATTCTGAAACTCTTCTAGCAGAAGAAATTGCAACCAAAAACAAAACTTTCCAAGATAATAACTTAATATCAACGGAATGTAAGGGTTCAAACGGAACCCCCTGAAGAACTGAAAGAACTAGGTTGAGACTCCAAGGAGGAGTCCAAATTTTGTAAACAGGCTTGATTCTAACCAGAGCCTGAACAAAGGCTAGAACATCTGGCACAGCTGCCAGCTTTTTGTGAAGTAACACAGACAAGGCAGAAATCTGTCCCATCAAGGAACTTGCAGATAATCCTTTTCCCAATCCTTCTCGAAGGAAGGATAGACTCTTAGGAATCTTAACCTTGTCCCAAGGGAATCCTGCAGATTCACACCAACAGATATACCAAATTATGTGGTAATTTTTCTGGTTACAGGCTTTCAGGCCTGAACAAGAGTATTAATAACAGAATCTGAGAACCCTCGCTTTGATAAGATCAAGCGTTCAATCTCCAAGCAGTCAGCTGGAGTGGGTCGAACGGACCTAGAACAAGAAGGTCTCGTCTCAAAGGTAGCTTCCATGGTGGAGCCGATGACATATTCACCAGATCTGCATACCAAGTCCTGCGTGGCCACGCAGGAGCTATCAAAATCACCGACGCCCTCTCCTGATTGATCCTGGCTACCAGCCTGGGGATGAGAGGAAACGGCGGGAACACATAAGCTAGTTTGAAGGTCCAAGGTGCTACTAGTGCATCCACTAGAGCCGCCTTGGGATCCCTGGATCTGTACCCGTAGTAAGGAACTCTGAAGTTCTGACGAGAGGCCATCAGATCCATGTCTGGAATGCCCCACGGTTGAGTGACTTGGGCAAAGATTTCCGGATGGAGTTCCCACTCCCCCGGATGCAATGTCTGACGACTCAGAAAATCCGCTTCCCAATTTTCCACTCCTGGGATGTGGATAGCAGACAGGTGGCAGGAGTGAGACTCCGCCCATAGAATGATTTTGGTCACTTCTTCCATCGCTAGGGAACTCCTTGTTCCCCCCTGATGGTTGATGTATGAACTTGGCCCTCGCTAGCTGAGGCCAAGCTTTGAGAGCATTGAATATCGCTCTCAGTTCCAGAATATTTATCGGTAGAAGAGATTCTACCCGAGACCAAAGACCCTGAGCTTTCAGGGATCCCCAGACCGCGCCCCAGCCCATCAGACTGGCGTCGGTCGTGACAATGACCCACTCTGGTCTGCGGAAGGTCATCCCTTGTGACAGGTTGTCCAGGGACAGCCACCAACGGAATGAGTCTCTGGTCCTCTGATTTACTTGTATCTTCGGAGACAAGTCTGAATAGTCCCCATTCCACTGACTGAGCATGAACAGTTGTAATGGTCTTAGATGAATGCGCACAAAAGGAACTATGTCCATTGCCGCTACCATCAAACCTATCACTTCCATGCACTGCGCTATGGAAGGAAGAGGAACGGAATGAAGTATCCGACAAGAGTCTAGAAGTTTTGTTTTTCTGGCTTCTGTCAGAAAAATCCTCATTTCTAAGGAGTCTATTATAGTTCCCAAGAAGGGAACCCTCGTTGACGGAGATAGAGAACTCTTTTCCACGTTCACTTTCCATCCGTGAGATCTGAGAAAGGCCAGGACAATGTCCGTGTGAGCCTTTACTTAAGGAAGGGACGACGCTCGAATCAGAATGTCGTCCAAGTAAGGTACTACAGCAATGCCCCTTGGTCTTAGCACCGCCAGAAGGGACCCTAGTACCTATGAGAAAATCCTAGGAGCAGTGGCTAATCCGAAAGAAAACGCCACGAACTGGAAATGCTTGTCCAGGAATGCAAACCTTAGGAACCGATGATGTTCCTTGTGGATAGGAATATGTAGATACGCATCCTTGAAATCCACCTTGGTCATGAATTGACCTTCCTGGATGGAAGGAAGAAGTGTTCGAATGGTTTCCATCTTGAACGATGGAACCTTGAGAAACTTGTTCAAGATCTTGAGATCTAAGATTGGTCTGAACGTTCCCTCTTTTTTGGGAACTATGAACAGATTGGAGTAGAACCCCATCCCTTGTTCTCCTAATGGAACAGGATGAATCACTCCCATTTTTAGCAGGTCTTCTACCCAATGTAAGAATGCCTGTCTTCTTATGTGGTCTGAAGACAACTGAGACCTGTGGAACCTCCCCCTTGGAGGAAGCCCCTTGAACTCCAGAGAATAACCTTGGGAGACTATTTCTAGCGCCCAAGGATCCAGAACATCTCTTGCCCCAGCCTGAGCGAAGAGAGAGAGTCTGCCCCCCACCAGATCCGGTCCCGGATCGGGGGCCCGCATTTCATGCTGTCTTGGTAGCAGTGGCAGGTTTCCTGGCCTGCTTTCCTTTGTTCCAGCCTTGCATAGGTCTCCAGGCTGGATTGGCTTGAGAAGTATTACCTTCCTGCTTAGAGGACGTAGCCCTTGGGGCTGATCCGTTTCTGCGAAAGGGACGAAACTTAGGTTTATTTTTGGTCTTGAAAAGACCTATCCTGAGGAAGGGCGTGGCCCTTGCCCCCAGTGATATCAGAGATAATCTCTTTCAAGTCAGGGCCAAAGAGTGTTTTCCCCTTGAAAGGAATGTCAAGCAATTTGTTCTTGGAAGACGCATCCGCTGCCCAAGATTTTAACCAAAGCGCTCTGCGCCACAATAGCAAACCCAGAATTTTTTCGCCAATTGCAAGGTGGCGTCTAGGGTGAAAGAATTAGCCAATTTAAGAGCACGAATTCTGTCCATAATCTCCTCATAAGAAGAAGAATTACTAATAATCGCCTTTCCTAGCTCATCAAACTAGAAACACGCGGCTGCAGTGACAGGGACAATGCATGCAATTGGTTGTAGAAGGGAACCTTGCTGAACAAACATCTTTAGCAGACCTTCTAATTTTTTATCCATAGGATCTTGGAAAGCACAACTATCTTCTATGGGTATAGTGGCGCGCTTGTGTAGAGTAGAAACCGCCCCCTCGACCTTGGGGACTGTCTGCCATCAGTCCTTTCTGGGGTCGACTATAGGAAAACAATTTTATAAATATGGGGGGAGGTACTAAAGGTATACCGGGCCTGTCCCATTCTTTACTAACAATGTACGCCACCCGCTTGGATATAGGAAAAGCTTCGGGGGGCCCCGGGGCCTCTAAGAACTTTTCCATTTTACATAGTGGTTCTGGAATGACCAGATAATCACAATCATCCAAATTGGATAACACCTCCTTAAGCAGAGCGCGGAGATGTTCCAACTTAAATTTAAAATTAATCACATCAGGTTCAGCTTGTTGAGAAATGTTTCCTGAATCTGAAATTTCTCCCTCAGACAAAACCTCCCTGGCCCCCTCAGACTGGTGTAGGGGCCCTTCAGAAACCATATCATCAGCGTTCTCATGCTCTACAGAATTTTCTAAAACAGAGCAGTCGCGCTTTCGCTGATAAGTGGGCATATTGGCTAAAATGTCTTTGATAGAATTATCCATTACAGCCGTTAAATGTTGCATAGTAAGGAGTATTGGCGCACTAGATGTACTAGGGGCCTCCTGTATGGGCAAGACTGGTGTAGACGAAGTAGGGGATGATGCAGTACCATGCTTACTCCCCTCACTTGAGGAATCATCTTGGGCATCATTTTTACTAAAATTTTTTTTTTTTTTTTTTTTTATGACATAAAATACATATAGTTAAATGAGAAGGAACCTTGGTTTCCCCACAGTCAGAACACAATCTATCTGGTAGTTCAGACATGTTAAACAGGCATAAACTTGATAACAAAGCACAAAAAACGTTTTAAAATAAAACCGTTACTGTCACTTTAAATTTTAAACTAAACACACTTTATTACTGCAATTGCGAAAAAGTATGAAGGAATTGTTCAAAATTCACCAAAATTTCACCACAGTGTCTTAAAGCCTTAAAAGTATTGCACACCAAATTTGGAAGCTTTAACCCTTAAAATAACGGAACCGGAGCCGTTTTTATATTTAACCCCTTTACAGTCCCTGGAATCTGCTTTGCTGAGACCCAACCAAGCCCAAAGGGGAATACGATACCAAATGATGCCTTCAGAAAGACTTTTCTATGTATCAGAGCTCCGCACACATGCAGCTGCATGCCATGCTGTCCTCAAAAACAAGTGCGCCATACCGGCGCGAAAATGAGGCTCTGACTATGATTAGGGAAAGCCCCTAAAGAATAAGGTGTCAAAAACAGTGCCTGCCGATATAATCATATCAAAATACCCAGAATAAATGATTCCTCAAGGCTAAATATGTGTTAATAATGAATCGATTTAGCCCAGAAAAAGTCTACAGTCTTAATAAGCCCTTGTGAAGCCCTTATTTACTATCTTAATAAACATGGCTTACCGGATCCCATAGGGAAAATGACAGCTTCCAGCATTACATCGTCTTGTTAGAATGTGTCATACCTCAAGCAGTAAGAAACTGCACACTGTTCCCCCAACTGAAGTTAATTGCTCTCAACAGTCCTGTGTGGAACAGCCATGGATTTTAGTTACGGTGCTAAAATCATTTTCCTCATACAAACAGAAATCTTCATCTCTTTTCTGTTTCTGAGTAAATAGTACATACCAGCACTATTTTAAAATAACAAACTCTTGATTGAATAATAAAAACTACAGTTAAACACTAAAAAACTCTAAGCCATCTCCGTGGAGATGTTGCCTGTACAACGGCAAAGAGAATGACTGGGGTAGGCGGAGCCTAGGAGGGATCATGTGACCAGCTTTGCTGGGCTCTTTGCCATTTCCTGTTGGGGAAGAGAATATCCCACAAGTAAGGATGACGCCGTGGACCGGACACACCTATGTTGGAGAAATAAAGTTTAACGAAAAACAGAAGCAGAAGATTCAAACTGAAACCGCTGCCTGAAGTACTTTTCTACCAAAAACTGCTTCAGAAGAAGAAAATACATCAAAATGGTAGAATTTAGTAAAAGTATGCAAAGAGGACCAAGTTGCTGCTTTGCAGATCTGGTCAACCGAAGCTTCATTCCTAAACGCCCAGGAAGTAGATACTGACCTAGTAGAATGAGCTGTAATTCTCTGAGCCGGAATTTTACCCGACTCAACATAGGCAAGATGAATTAAAGATTTCAACCAAGATGCCAAAGAAATGGCAGAAGCTTTCTGGCCTTTCCTAGAACCGGAAAAGATAACAAATAGACTAGAAGTCTTACGGAAAGATTTCGTAGCTTCAACATAATATTTCAAAGCTCTAACAACATCCAAAGAATGCAACGATTTCTCCTTAGAATTCTTAGGATTAGGACATAATGAAGGAACCACAATTTCTCTACTAATGTTGTTGGAATTCACAACTTTAGGTAAAAATTCAAAAGAAGTTCGCAACACCGCCTTATCCTGATGAAAAATCAGAAAAGGAGACTCACAAGAAAGAGCAGATAATTCAGAAACTCTTCTAGCAGAAGAGATGGCCAAAAGGAACAAAACTTTCCAAGAAAGTAATTTAATGTCCAATGAATGCATAGGTTCAAACGGAGGAGCTTGAAGAGCTCCCAGAACCAAATTCAAACTCCAAGGAGGAGAAATTGACTTAATGACAGGTTTTATACGAACCAAAGCTTGTACAAAACAATGAATATCAGGAAGAATAGCAATCTTTCTGTGAAAAAGAACAGAAAGAGCAGAGATTTGTCCTTTCAAAGAACTTGCGGACAAACCCTTATCTAAACCATCCTGAAGAAACTGTAAAATTCTCGGTATTCTAAAAGAATGCCAAGAAAAATGATGAGAAAGACACCAAGAAATATAAGTCTTCCAGACTCTATAATATATCTCTCGAGATACAGATTTACGAGCCTGTAACATAGTATTAATCACGGAGTCAGAGAAACCTCTTTGACCAAGAATCAAGCGTTCAATCTCCATACCTTTAAATTTAAGGATTTCAGATCCTGATGGAAAAAAGGGCCTTGTGACAGAAGGTCTGGTCTTAACGGAAGAGTCCACGGTTGGCAAGAGGCCATCCGGACAAGATCCGCATACCAAAACCTGTGAGGCCATGCCGGAGCTACCAGCAGAACAAACGAACATTCCTTCAGAATCTTGGAGATTACTCTTGGAAGAAGAACTAGAGGCGGAAAGATATAGGCAGGATGATACTTCCAAGGAAGTGATAATGCATCCACTGCCTCCGCCTGAGGATCCCGGGATCTGGACAGATACCTGGGAAGTTTCTTGTTTAGATGGGACGCCATCAGATCTATTTCTGGAAGTTCCCACATTTGAACAATCTGAAGAAATACCTCTGGGTGAAGAGACCATTCGCCCGGATGCAACGTTTGGCGACTGAGATAATCCGCTTCCCAATTGTCTACACCTGGGATATGAACCGCAGAGATTAGACAGGAGCTGGATTCCGCCCAAACCAAAATTCGAGATACTTCTTTCATAGCCAGAGGACTGTGAGTCCCTCCTTGATGATTGATGTATGCCACAGTTGTGACATTGTCTGTCTGAAAACAAATGAACGATTCTCTCTTTAGAAGAGGCCAAAACTGAAGAGCTCTGAAAATTGCACGGAGTTCCAAAATATTGATCGGTAATCTCACCTCCTGAGATTCCCAAACTCCTTGTGCCGTCAGAGATCCCCACACAGCTCCCCAACCTGTGAGACTTGCATCTGTTGAAATTACAGTCCAGGTCGGAAGCACAAAAGAAGCCCCCTGAATTAAACGATGGTGATCTGTCCACCATGTTAGAGAGTGTCGAACAATCGGTTTTAAAGATATTAATTGAGATATCTTCGTGTAATCCTTGCACCATTGCTTCAGCATACAGAGCTGAAGAGGTCGCATGTGAAAACGAGCAAAGGGGATCGCGTCCGATGCAGCAGTCATAAGACCTAGAATTTCCATGCATAAGGCTACCGAAGGGAATGATTGTGACTGAAGGTTTCGACAAGCTGTAATCAACTTTAGACGTCTCTTGTCTGTTAAAGACAGAGTCATGGACACTGAATCCATCTGGAAACCCAGAAAGGTTACCCTTGTCTGAGGAATCAAAGAACTTTTTGGTAAATTGATCCTCCAACCATGATCTTGAAGAAACAACACAAGTTGATTCGTATGAGATTCTGCTAAATGTAAAGACTGAGCAAGTACCAAGATATCGTCCAAATAAGGAAATACCACAATACCCTGTTCTCTGATTACAGACAGCAGGGCACCGAGAACCTTTGTAAAAATTCTTGGAGCTGTAGCTAGGCCAAACGGCAGAGCCACAAATTGGTAATGCTTGTCCAGAAACGAGAATCTCAGGAACTGATAATGATCTGGATGAATCGGAATATGCAGATATGCATCCTGTAAATCTATCGTGGACATATAATTCCCTTGCTGAACAAAAGGTAAGATAGTCCTTACAGTTACCATCTTGAACGTTGGTATCCTTACATAACGATTCAATATTTTTAGATCCAGAACTGGTCTGAAAGAATTCTCCTTCTTTGGTACAATGAAGAGATTTGAATAAAACCCCATCCCCTGTTCCGGAACTGGAACTGGCATAATTACTCCAGTCAACTCTAGATCTGAAACACATTTCAGAAATGCTTGAGCTTTTACTGGATTTACTGGGACACGGGAAAGAAAAAATCTCTTTGCAGGAGGTCTCAACTTGAAACAAATTCTGTACCCTTCTGAAACAATGCTCTGAATCCAAAGATTGTGAACAGAATTGATCCAAATTTCCTTGAAAAAACGTAACCTGCCCCCTACCAGCTGAGCTGGAATGAGGGCCGCACCTTCATGTGGACTTAGAAGCAGGCTTTGCCTTTCTAGCTGGCTTGGATTTATTCCAGACTGGAGATGGTCTCCAAACTGAAACTGCTCCTGAGGATGAAGGATGAAGGATCAGGCTTTTGTTCTTTGTTGAAACGAAAGGAACGAAAACGATTATTAGCCCTGTTTTTACCTTTAGATTTTTTATCCTGTGGTAAAAAAGTTCCTTTCCCACCAGTAACAGTTGAAATAATGGAATCCAACTGAGAACCAAATAATTTGTTACCCTGGAAAGAAATGGAAAGTAAAGTTGATTTAGAAGCCATATCAGCATTCCAAGTTTTAAGCCATAAAGCTCTTCTAGCTAAAATAGCTAGAGACATAAACCTGACATCAACTCTGATAATATCAAAAATGGCATCACAGATAAAATTATTAGCATGCTGAAGAAGAATAATAATATCATGAGAATCACGATGTGTTACTTGTTGCGCTAAAGTTTCCAACCAAAAAGTTGAAGCTGCAGCAACATCAGCCAAAGATATAGCAGGTCTAAGAAGATTACCTGAACACAGATAAGCTTTTCTTAGAAAGGACTCAATTTTCCTATCTAGAGGATCCTTAAACGAAGTACCATCTGACGTAGGAATAGTAGTAAGTTTAGCAAGGGTAGAAATAGCCCCATCAACTTTAGGGATCTTGTCCCAAAATTCTAATCTGTCAGACGGCACAGGATATAATTGCTTAAAACGTTTAGAAGGAGTAAATGAATTACCCAAATTATCCCATTCTTTGGAAATTACTGCAGAAATAGCATTAGGAACAGGAAAAACTTCTGGAATAACCACAGGAGCTTTAAATACCTTATCTAAACGTTTAGAATTAGTATCAAGAGGACCAGAATCCTCTATTTCTAAAGCAATTAGAACTTCTTTAAGTAAAGAACGAATAAATTCCATTTTAAATAAATATGAAGATTTATCAGCATCAACCTCAGAGACAGAATCCTCTGAACCAGAGGAGTCATCAGAATCAGAATGATGATGTTCATTTAAAAATTCATCTGTAGGGAGAGAAGTTTTAAAAGATTTTTTACGTTTACTAGAAGGAGAAATAACAGACATAGCCTTCTTTATGGATTCAGAAACAAAATCTCTTATATTATCAGGAACATTCTGCACCTTAGATGTTGAGGGAACTGCAACAGGCAATGGTACTTTACTAAAGGAAATATTATCTGCTTTAACAAGTTTGTCATGACAATCAATACAAACAACAGCTGGAGAAATAGCTACCAAAAGTTTACAGCAGATACACTTAGCTTTGGTAGATTCAGCACTTGACAGCGATTTTCCTGTAGTATCTTCTGGCTCAGATGCAACGTGAGACATCTTGCAATATGTAAGAGAAAAAACAACATATAAAGCAAAATTGATCAAATTCCTTAAATGACAGTTTCAGGAATGGGAAAGAATGCCAAAGAACAAGCTTCTAGCAACCAGAAGCAATAAAAAATGAGACTTAAATAATGTGGAGACAAAAGTGACGCCCATATTTTTTCGCACCAAATAAGACGCCCACATTATTTGGCGCCTAAATGCTTTTTGGCGCCAAAAATGACGCCACATCCGGAACGCCGACATTTTTGGCGCGAAATAACGTCAAAGAATGACGCAACTTCCGGCGACACGTATGACGCCGGAAACGGAAATAGAATTTTTGCGCCAAAAAAGTCCGCGCCAAGAATGACGCAATAAAATGAAGCATTTTCAGCCCCCGCGAGCCTAACAGCCCACAGGGAAAAAGTCAAATTTTAAGGTAAGAAAAAATGGTCAAATCAAAATGCATTATCCCAAATATGAAACTGACTGTCTGAAAATAAGGAAAGTTGAACATTCTGAGTCAAGGCAAATAAATGTTTGAATACATATATTTAGAACTTTATAAACAAAGTGCCCAACCATAGCTTGGAGTGTCACAGAAAATAAGACTTACTTACCCCAGGACACTCATCTACATATAGCAGATAGCCAAACCAGTACTGAAACGAGAATCAGCAGAGGTAATGGTATATATAAGAGTATATCGTCGATCTGAAAAGGGAGGTAAGAGATGAATCTCTACGACCGATAACAGAGAACCTATGAAATAGACCCCTTAGAAGGAGATCACTGCATTCAAATAGGCAATACTCTCCTCACATCCCTCTGACAT
The DNA here is from genome assembly GCF_027579735.1 of Bombina bombina. Lineage (NCBI taxonomy): Eukaryota > Metazoa > Chordata > Amphibia > Anura > Bombinatoridae > Bombina > Bombina bombina. The sequence goes on along the minus strand of NC_069509.1, from coordinate 152,297,682 downwards.
TCACTGCACGCTGAGAGGAAAACCGGGCTCCAACTTGCTGCGGAGCGCATATCAACGTAGAATCTAGCACAAACTTACTTCACCACCTCCATCGGAGGCAAAGTTTGTAAAACTGAATTGTGGGTGTGGTGAGGGGTGTATTTATAGGCATTTTGAGGTTTGGGAAACTTTGCCCCTCCTGGTAGGAATGTATATCCCATACGTCACTAGCTCATGGACTCTTGCTAATTACATGAAAGAAATGTTATCTTTATAGTTTAAAGCCCTCTCAATACATGAGGGACAAAAAGGAACAGGAGGTTCCACATTGGCATCCAAACACATTGCGCAAGTACCATTTTCTAAGTCCATATTATAGAACAGGTCAGAAAATGAACTAAACAAAAATTTTGAAAATTTCCTTCAAATTTAAACGAATAATAGAATAATACTGTGCTTTTAATTATTATTTTACTGTGAACACTGTGCCTTATAATAGAATAATACAGTGCTTTTAATTATTATTTTACTGTGAACACTGTGCCTTTAAAACTTAAATGTAGCCATTTTTTACTGTGCTGAGCAGAAAAAGCTTTTATATCTGAGTAGCTTTTGTTTGACAAATAAAAAATTTTTGCCCCGTTCAGACACCTCTCCGCCTCAACAGCCAAGCTGAGGCGCCTACCTGCCGCCAGTCTTCAGACCTCTCTCCGGAATGTGTCCGGTCGGGCTACAGGGCGCTAGCAACCGCTTGCTTTCTTAACCATGCGGTACAGAGCACTGCCCGAAGAACTGTAGAACTATGCAGTAGAGATGTCCTGTGCAAAACCGGAACAGGAGTCAAAGTAAACTGCGCAATGTCTAGTAAGCGCGTGAATAGAAGCCCCGCCCATTGTGGGCGTCAATCTTTACAGAGTCCATACAGGGAATTTTTAGTAATAAAAAATGATCGATAATGCCCCTCTAGCCTTAGCCCTGTGCCTGTACTCATGCTGTCATTAGGAAAGCCCCCTCCATACTTGAAGAGCCTTTACTCCCAGTGAATCAAAGTAACAATTTACAAATGCAGAGTCCACTCTGAGTTTAATTAAATGTGCCCCAGAATCACCAGAAACTGCACTTACCTTAACGCTGTCCGACAGCAAGACAGCTCCATCCGGTGTAGGAGGTCCTCTCCCTCCCATAGCCCTGTGGAAACAGATAGGACCTGAGTTAGAGATCGCTTAGATCATCATAAAAAGGGCAGCATAACCATATGGGAGGCGCAGTGAGAATTATGTCCCACCAGTTCCCATTGCTCTAAAGCCACCAAATGCTCTACTGTAGAGACTGATATGGACTACGGCTACACCCAAAACAAAACGGCACACTCTGGCACTGTTTTAAAAATAAAAAACTCTTGATTGAAGAATCAAACACTAACACCTCACTTTGCCATCTCCTATCACTAACGTAGACAAAGAGAATGACTGGAGTGGGGGGGGAAGGGAGGAGCTATATAACAGCTCTGCTGTGGTGCTCTTTGCCTCCTCCTGCTGACCAGGAGGCGTAATCCCACAAGTAAGGATGAAATCCGTGGACTCATTGTGTCTTTAAAAAGAAAATATGTATTTAACCATAGGCACCCAACTACTGGACATCTTCTAACCAGGATCCTTTAGATGGCCAAATCAGTGCTGAAACATAACAGCATTGGATATGGAATAGAAGTATACTGATGACGCAACAGGAACAGGCTTACTTACAGGTCCCCGCAAATCCAGAAAAAAGGCTTGTAACTAACTCCCATAGGGTAGTAATTACGTCACCACCCCATACATCCCTCTGTCTAACAGCAGATTTCTTAGGGGAAATGTGCCTCAAATGAGTCTGAGAACCCCCTCACAGAAGAACATCAGAAGCACCTTCATTATTCACCTTCCTCCAGCGGAGGCAAAGACAAGACTGATTACCAGTAAGGTGGGGAGGGGTTTAGAAGCTCTTGGGTTTGGAAATCTTTGACTCCTACTTGTGGTCAGGAAGAGTAATTGCTAGGAGTAATGGATTATGGACTCTCACCACCTGTATGAAAGAAAGCTAAGCAGGGAAAGGGTTTATATAGCGCTTCCTTTAAAAAAATTCTACTATATATATTTTTTTATTTATAGAAGACATTAGATTGGCTCTCTCATACACATAAAAAAAAAAGTGTGCGAGTGTATACGTGTGTGTGTGTAAATGTGAAACAAAGAATATTCTCATTTGGGTGTGGATATAACAAACAAACAAACAAGGATAAGCTGTAACAATTTACCTGTATCCAGGGATGCATTCTCAGTTATTTGGGAATTAGAGATATATACAGAAGATGAATTATTTTCCAAATGAGGGCGCCATTTTAATGCATTGTCTTGATTGGCCAAGTTGTCATCTTTCCATCTTTGCTCAACTTTTGGCCAATCCGTAATCAAATCCAGTTTGACAGGAAGCAGTTTCTTCTTTGGTGGATTTATGGTGGAAGAGGCTGGACCAAGGGGAAACAAATATTAATTTGGGGGTAAAACAAAATGTTAATAGCCAAAGCACTCAGCAATTCAAAAACTGGTGGGTATAAAGGACTTAAATTATTTAATAAAAAGAACATATTAAATGGTATGAATCATGCACAAAGGTTTTTTTTTATTTATTTAAAGGGACATGAAGGTGTAATTGTGACTTCCATGTTCCTCTACACCAATAATAAAAAAAAAAAAAAAAAAAACTCCCCAAAAATAATATGTAAATATTACATTGCGTGCAAGTCACATGTAATCAAGCAATCTGGTTTTCTTTTCAACACACAAACCAAAATAGAAAGTAAAAACTTTTTTCTTGAGAAACATTTGTACGTGTTGACACAAGTACACTACATCAAAGAGAATTTGCTTTTAAGGGCGATAGCCAAAATAGCATACCAGTGTCAACCCAGTGAAGATAAACACTTCACTGGAAAGAATAGCATGGCATGTACCGACTGGCAAACTGGTACTGTTTATGGGAAACCCAAATGTTTCAGATTGCAAATGATGCATTAAGTCAGTAAGTTTTTTGAAAGGGGTGGATAGATAGCATTTCACATGCAGCAAGGTGCACATGCAGAGAAATCTCAGTCCTCAAAAGGGACATTAAACACTAAATACACTTCATGGTCCTCCCTGTAACTATGGGTGCTGCCATTTTGAAACGTAGGTTACACTGCAGGTATCTAAAGGAGAGGTTCTGCACGTGTGCAAACATATCAGCACTGGAACACAGCTAGATTTCAATATGGAGGCACCCTTGACTACAGCAAAATGGTGAATAACCTGAATAGTATTCTTATAGCATATATTTAGTGTTTAATGTCCCTTTAACACAAACACATGGTACTAAATAAATAGGAATATAGTTTGTAAGGTCATGTGATGCTCACCCAATCACCTCTTAGACATCTGAAAAAGTCAAATTCCATTTACGAGGAAGACATTTGCATTGACAAAGAAAAGAAAAAGACAGCAAATATTTTATCTAAATGCTTTTTTTTTAAAAATGTAGAAAATGCTAAATATGGCCACCATCAACCTTCGCTGCAATAGAGGGCAGTAATAAAATTGCTAGTGAAATTTTCTCTAATCTGCTCTAGCATCCAAGGCGTTAAGTTATCGGCCGTGCATACAAATTTTTAAAGAGAAATGAAACCGCTTTTGTGCAAAATTGTGATTTTTACCCACACTCCCTAGAAAGGCCAAAAAGGCAACCTAAGTTTTCAAAATTCTGCAAATTGCCGAAACCAGCTGTTTGATTTGCAGCCTTTGCAGGGTTTACAATTTGATTTTTGGCCTCACTAGAGAGAATGGTGTTATTGTCTTTTTAACTTAGCTAATGATAATTATTTGTCAGAAAATAAATGACATAAGTGTCATGTGCTTTGTGTGAGCAGAGACTAGAAGATTTCTAAAGTGACTAACGATTAGTTAAAAGGAAAATGTAGGAAAATAGTTTGCACCATGCATATGACAGAGCAGCAATGGGATATGTTTAAACTTCAAATCTGAAGAGGAAATGCATATTTCTGCACAAATAGGTACAAAATGCTCATTGGCTGACGATGACAACTCCAACAGCTGTGATGACCAATAAAAACATGTCTTTTTTCAGTAAAGTTAAACTTTCATGATTCAGAGAAAAACATATCATTTTAAACTTTCCAATTTACTTCTCTTGGTTTCCTTCAATGTAAAGTAAAACCTAGGTAGGGTCATATGAACTCAGGAGCATGCATGTGTCTTTAGCACTCTATTGCAGCAGTGTTTGCAACAGTGTATAACATTGCTACAAAGATTGTTGCAAGCACTTCTGCCATACTTTGTAGCAATGTTATACACTGTTGCAAACACTGCTGCAATAGAGTGCTAAAAACACATGCATGCTCCTGAGTTCCTACGACCCTACCTAGTTTTACTTTACAACAAAGAATACAAAGAACATTGAATAATAAAAGTAAATTGGAAAGTTGTTTAAAATCACATGCTCTATCTGAATTATGAAAATTTAATTTTGACTTTACTGTCCCTTTAATTCTTTAACAGTAATAATTGGCACAATCTAAAATAAGTCAACACCCTTATAAAATACTTAACAAGGAGAATAGATTAAGAAGTTAATAAAGAATTGATCATAATTGAAACAGCAATTAAAACATTACAGAGTTACTAAAATGCATGAATTACAATACACTAGAACAGTGAGGGCTAAACTTAGGCCCCCAGATGTTTAAAACTACATTTCCCATGATGCAGAGGTACTAGTTGACCATCATGGGAAATGTAGTTCTGAAAAATTAGGGGTGCCATGGTTAGCCCTCACTGCACTAGAACCTGTTTTTCTAGCTATTCTTATTTAAATTTCAGCAAATCATTAATTATTTTATTATTTTTTTAATAAGTTAGTTCTTGCACTTGCTTTCTCCACCTACACCTCATGTGGGTTCAAATGTTTTTTTCCACCCATATCTTTATCAGAACAGGCCGAGTGTTTATACACAATGCATGATCCGTAGCAATGAGTCATACATAATGATATCAGTATAATAAAAATAGATTATGAACAACCAATCACATGTAGATTTAGCAATAAAGCACCAGGAAAAGATCTATCATTGCCATGATTCAGACAGAGCAAGTCATTTATAAAAACAAAAACACCCTTCCAATTAACTTCTATTATTAAATTGTGCACAGCTGTATTAAAAAGGGACAGTAAAGTCACAATTACATTTTTATGATTTTGACTTTACAGTCCCTTTAAATAGACAGCTACTATTAAGTATGCACCTATCAGTCTGTGATTGGTTAATGACTGTCACATGATACAAGGGGCAGGGAAATCTTAACATTTCGAAATTGGTCAGGGAAAAAAAAAAATCTATAGTGCTGCCATCTAGTGCTGTTGCTAAGGTATAACATTGTTGAAAAACTGCTGCCATATAGTGCTGCAGACACGTGCACACTCCTGAGCTTACATCCCTGCTTTCCAAAAAAGAACAAAATGAAAACAAAGAACATTTGATAATAGAAGTAAATTGGAAAGTTGTTTAAAATTGTATGCGGTCTGAATAATGATTAAAAAATGGGTTGTATGTCCCTTTAATCAGTATGCTCTCAAGTAAAGGAGCTATGTTCAAAAAGAGATTGAGGGGTTTGAATAACGTCACCCCATCTAGCTTCCTTGCATCTGCACTGGTACCGCCCCTTTTTGTCACCACATGTTTGTGCAACGTTACCAGCACTCCCACTGGCGCCTTGGACGGGCCACCCACTAGGCCACCAGTGATCCCCAGTTTATAGTGCGGGGCTTTGGATCGTGGATCCCCCTTCATGACTACCACAGGTTGTCATACACACTGCATGAAAAACCTTTTGTGTGGGGTTAGGGCGATTCCTAATCTACAGCATTGAGTTGTTAGGTCAGATATACATATGAAATGGAACCTAGGTTTAAAGCTTTACCAGTGCTTTCCTGGGTCTTTGTAGCGGGCGGTGCAGGTTTGCTCTCTTTCTCGGTGGGGCTTGGGGTGATGAGGTTCACAGTAACGTTTGTGGTAGCAGTTGGTTTCTTCTGTGCCACAGCTCCCTGATCTATAAAAGGATGTCTGTCCTTTTCCGGCGTCAACCTGTAACAACACAGTTTTGTAAGTACAAATCAAGAAATCCATTGATCCCTAAACACAGCCTGGCTTATTAATCAGTTTAATTAATGATATACTTAATAAACAAATAAATTACAGGGATACTATGGCTAAAACTATTCTTAATGGAACATTTAATCCAAAATATAATTTCCCATAAAGCGATAGATTACAAGTGGAGAGCAACTGTTATTGTCCTCAGCCTTGCGCAAAAACAGTTATTTGGTATTCCAATTTGATGGATAAAATGTTTACCAAAGCCCTGAAATGTTGCATGCCCCATTACTTTTTTTTTCCCCCTCAATTTTTTTTTTTTTTTCTCAAAATATTTTTATTAAGAATTAGAATTACAAACAATCAAGTAGCAAATAAGGAAACAATTATTTTCCATAAAGACATCAAAATGGCAACATAGGTTTGAAATGTAATATCCAGGTATAGGTTTAAGTGAGGAACATCCCAGTATATTAAGAACAATATGTACCCCCTCATTAATTTTTATTGAGGTTTTAGTGAACAACAACAAGTAGTAATGCATGGCCTTTCACAGAGTAAGTAGGTATTCATGTCATCAAAAGGTAACAAAAATAAAGTGCATAAGTGAGTTAACATACATTGAATATACCGATGAGAGGGTGTTGACCTGCTTAAAAGATATACATATTAAAAGGGACATTAAACCCAAAAAAAATCTTTCATGATTCAGATAGAAAATACAATTTTAAACAACATTCCAATTTACTTATATTATCTAATTTGCTTCATTCTTTATATATCTTTTGTTAAAGAAATAACAGTGCACATGGGTAAACCAATCACAGGAGGCATCTATGTGCAGCCACCAATCAGAAGCTACTGAGCCTATATAGATATGCTTTTCATGAAAGAATATCAAGATAATGAAGCAAATTAGATAATAGAAGTAAATTAGAAAGTTGCTTAAAATGGTATTCTCCATCTGAATCATGAAAGAAAAAATGTGGGTTTAATGTCCCTTTAACACACAGGCATTAACATTGAATAACACACGTCAGGAAAAATATTGAACCTGTATAATTTGAATCCCATTTTTCAAAATGATATACCTCCTTACACAAGGGGTCACTCATAGTTCACCGTAAACATAAATAATAAGTTTAGTAGTTGTATTGCTCACTCTTCGACCTTAGTACAGGTATACAAGAGGAATTGGCAACTGATACTACTGGTACAATATGAAACCAAGGATCTAGTACCTCCTCTGATGAGCTAGAGACACTCTCAATGCTAATTAAAACAATAATCGCTGGAAGCGGCCAAACATATTCTCAGAAAAGATTTGAGCTTGGTAACTTTAAAAAAAAAAAATTGAACAATTGGCTAGAAATAAATTATTGTTATATTAGGTTTACAACGCTCATTAGGGATACACTACATGTTCGCAATACAATAAATCCAGAACAGAAAAACAATATGGGTGTATAATGTCCCTTTAAAGGGAGACTGTGCTTTAGTGAGAAAAAAAAGAACTTTAGACTTGTAATGTAAATGGAAGCAGTATGGATTTCACTCTACTGATGTTAACAGATTACAGCTGCAATATTGTGATCCACGTATAATTTAGCCCAAAATGTTTAATTATGCTTTTTTATTATTATTATTATTATTATTATTATTATTATTATTATTATTATTATTATGCTATTTTATTACTTATGTTGTTCACAGAAAATTGTGTTTTTTCTAATGCCCCTAAAAATTTTGCACTGCATCATGTAGTATACAGAACAATGATTGCCTGGAGCTTATAGTTGTCTGTCTGCACAGAAGATGAGACAAATATACTTAAAGGGACAGTCTATACCAAAAGTGTTATTGTTTAAAAAGAAAGCTAATGCCTTTACAACACAAACCCCAGCTTTGCACAACAAATAGTTATATGAATATACTTTATAACGTTTAAACCTCTAAATGTCTGCCTGTTTACTATAGACAGCCTCTTATCACGTGCTTTTTTTATTCGTTTTCACAACGAGACACTTCATGTGGGCCATATAGATAATATTGTGCTCACTCCCGTGCAGTTGTGCCGGACACAGCACTAAGTTGCTAAAATGCAAGTCAAAAGAAAATTAATAGCCCTGAGTTAAGGGGGCTGTCTGCAGAACTGGGAAATGGGTAATAAAGAAATGATTATCTTTTTTAACAATAAAAAAAAAAATCACACGATAGCTTTAAATGCTTAAAAATATTTATTTTGTATGCAAATATTCTGCACTGCAGCCTTTGATACCATATATGAACATGATCTAATGTCGCTTTAAACTGGTATTAGGGCTACAAATACCGAAGTGGATCATGGGTGATCTGCCATAAGCAGATGAGACTTAAACACAACGCCCTGGGAATATTTTATTCCTTTTACTGCCAGATGTGTTACTTATACAGAAGTCCCAGGACTTTCCAATACACACATGTTGTAAACACATCTGCCTCAACTCATGCAAACATCACTTAATCAAACACACAACATTTATAGAATAAAGGGAAACGTCTGGATATGATCACAGCCGAGGGCTCCACACATCATATATCAGATGAAAACGCAAGCGGGTTTAACCCCCTTTGCATTATGGGAATCTGTAGCTTCTTCCCAGGCATTTTTAGCAACATATAATAGTTATAAAATAAATTCCACTAAAGACAAAAAAGTATTTTTAGTAGAATTAACATTTCTCATTAAAAGGGACAGTCTACACCAGAATTTGTATTGTTTTAAAAGATAGATAATCCCTTTATTACCCATTCCCCAGTTTTGCATAACCAACACTGTTATATTAAAGGGACAGTCTAGGCCAAAATAAACTTTCATGATTCAGATAGGGCATGTAATTTTAAACAATTTTCCAATTTACTTTTATCACCAATTTTGCTTTGTTCTCTTGGTATTCTTAGTTGAAAGCTTAATCTAGGAGGTTCATATGCTAATTTCTTAGACCTTGAAGCCCACCTCTTTCAGATTGCATTTTAACAGTTTTTCACCACTAGAGGGTGTTAGTTCACGTATTTCATATAGATAACACTGTGCTCGTGCACGAGAAGTTATCTGGGAGCAGGCACTGATTGGCTAGACTGCAAGTCTGTCAAAAGAACTGAAAAAATGGGCAGTTTGCAGAGGCTTAGATACAAGATAATCACAGAGGTAAAAAGTGTATTATTATAACTGTGTTGCTTATGCAAAACTGGGAAACGGGTAATAAAGGGATTATCCATCTTTTAAAACAATAAAAATTCTGGTGTAGACTGTCCCTTTAATACATTTTTTACCTCTGTGATTATCTTGTATCTAAGCCTCTGCAGACTGCCTCTTTATCTCAGTTCTTTTAACAGGCTTGCAGTTTAGCTAATCAGTGCCTGCTCCCAGATAACTTCACGTGCACGAGCACAGTGTTATCTATATGAAATACATGAACTAACACCCTCTAGTGGTGAAAAACTGTTAAAATGCATTCTGAAAAGGTGGCCTTCAAGGTCTAAGAAATTAGCATATGAACCTCCTAGGTTAAGCTTTCAACTAAGAATACCAAGAGAACAAAGCAAAATTGGTGATAAAAGTAAATTGGATTATTGTTTAACATGACATGCTCTATCTGAATCATGAAAGTTTATTTTGGCCTAGACTGTCCCTTTAAATTAACATTTAAAGGGATAGTAAACACAAAAAAATGTTATTGTTTAAAAAGATAGATAATCCCTTTATTTACCATTCCCCAGTTTTGCATAACCAACAGTTATAGACATATACTTTCTACCTCTGTAATTACCTTATCTGAGCTACTGCTGACTGCCTCCTTATCTCAGATATTTTGACAGACTTGCATTTCAGGCAATTAGTGCTGACTCTTAAATAACTATGTGCACGATCACAATGTTATCTATATGAAACACATGAACTAATGCCCTCTAGCTGTGAAAAACTGTCAAATGCAGTTAGATAAGAGGCGGCCTTCAAGGGCTTAGAAATTAACATATGAGCCTACCTAGGTTTAACTTTCAACTAAGAATACCAAGGGAACAACGCAAATTTGATGATAAAAGTAAATAAGAAAGTTGTTTAAAATGACATGCCCTATCTGAATCATGAAAGTTTAATTTGGACTTTACTATCCTTTTAATCAAGGGACAGTAAAGTCAAAATTAAACGCTATTTTACCACCACCAATTGTGCCTGCAGTGCGGGGAATCGCAGATCCAGTGCTCACAGGAAGCTATTTACATGATGACCTGTTCTCATTATGCACACAGAAGCAGTTAAAGGGACATGAAACACAGATTTTTTTTCTTTCATGATTCAGAGAGAGCATGCACTTTTAAACTACATTCCAATTTATTTCTATTATCTAATTTGCTTAATTTTCTTGGTATCCTTTGTTAAAGGAGCAGCAATGCACTACTAGGAGCCATTGACAAAAAGGTATATATGTGTAGCCACCAATCCTGGCACCTGGGTTTGTCAAGCTGTGACGTACACACACGTACAAACACTTACTCACACACCACCAACACAAATACACACAATACATTATCAAATCTTTTGCATGTCACCCCCCCCCAGTCCCAACCGCCAGTTCTAGAAGCACGGATCTATACTAACACCCCCTTTTCTCAGAATTTGATCTTTTTATCCAAGCATTTTTGTATCCAATGTTGTTGCATTTATTTTATACATTTACAAACTATTATTTGTATTATTACAGCAGTTGTTTTCCTTAGGTTTCTTTGTTCACTCAACCAGGAGATGTGTGGGAAAGATGTTTAGTAGAACTTTGTTCCTTAGAATCTAATATTCTCCCACTACTTGTTTTTATAGTTTTAGCAGACACTAAACATGGGTCATACATAATGATGTCATTGGTTCAGAGCTGCAAACAAATTAAGGAAGCTGTTAATAAAAAGGTATGTATCATAATTTATTTTTATGTTACATATTTCAGTAATAAGTGAGTAATGGTCATATAGTTAAAACCACACGCACAGTAGCGGTCACTGTCAGAAACAGAAATGACATTTTCCTGTCTATGTTAAAGTAAAGTAACCAGTGTAACCTCCCCCTTGTGCTTTTTACGCAGGGATTCACCTCTCCAAATTTTATAATACTTGTACTTGACATTATGGAAGAATTATTCACTGCATATCAAGCCAGCTGCTTAAAGGGACATGAAACCCACATTTTTTTCTTTTGTGATTTAGAAAGAGCATGTCATTTTAAACAACTTTCTAATTTACTTCTATTATCTAATTTGCTTCATTCTCTTGATATCACTTGCTGAAAAGCATATCTAGATATGCTCAGTAGCTGCTTATTGGTTGCTGCACATAGAGGCCTTGTGTGATTGGCTCACACATGTGCATTGCTATTTCTTCAACAAAGGATATCTAAAGAATTTTGCAAATTATATAATAGAAATAAACTGGAAAGTTGTTTTAAAATTACATGCCCTATATGAATCATGAGAGTTTAATTTTGACTAGACTGTCCCTTTAAGTACATCTTATGGTTCTGTGAAATTATAGTGAAGCAGATTCCTGTGACCCAACACTACTCTCGGCTTCCTCTTATTGCCCAATCACATGAATCATCCATGCAACTAATATGTGAAGGCGGTAAACAGCTTGCCCCACTTGGTTAATTCCTGGCATCTCTGGGAGAGTCACATGCCTGTCTCTGCCTCTACGTGTGTGTTGGTTTAAAGACATTTTGCAAGCAGAAAAACAGAATTTATGTTTACCTGATAAATTTCTTTCTCCAACGGTGTGTCCGGTCCACGGCGTCATCCTTACTTGTGGGATATTCTCTTCCCCAACAGGAAATGGCAAAGAGCCCAGCAAAGCTGGTCACATGATCCCTCCTAGGCTCCGCCTACCCCAGTCATTCGACCGACGTTAAGGAGGAATATTTGCATAGGAGAAACCATATGGTACCGTGGTGACTGTAGTTAAAGAAAATAAATTATCAGACCTGATTAAAAAACCAGGGCGGGCCGTGGACCGGACACACCGTTGGAGAAAGAAATTTATCAGGTAAACATAAATTCTGTTTTCTCCAACATAGGTGTGTCCGGTCCACGGCGTCATCCTTACTTGTGGGAACCAATACCAAAGCTTTAGGACACGGATGAAGGGAGGGAGCAAATCAGGTCACCTAAATGGAAGGCACCACGGCTTGCAAAACCTTTCTCCCAAAAATAGCCTCAGAAGAAGCAAAAGTATCAAACTTGTAAAATTTGGTAAAAGTGTGCAGTGAAGACCAAGTCGCTGCCCTACATATCTGATCAACAGAAGCCTCGTTCTTGAAGGCCCATGTGGAAGCCACAGCCCTAGTGGAATGAGCCGTGATTCTTTCGGGAGGCTGCCGTCCGGCAGTCTCGTAAGCCAATCTGATGATGCTTTTAATCCAAAAAGAGAGAGAGGTAGAAGTTGCTTTTTGACCTCTCCTTTTACCTGAATAAACAACAAACAAGGAAGATGTTTGTCTAAAATCCTTTGTAGCATCTAAATAGAATTTTAGAGCGCGAACAACATCCAAATTGTGCAACAAACGTTCCTTCTTTGAAACTGGTTTTGGACACAGAGAAGGTACGATAATCTCCTGGTTAATGTTTTTGTTAGAAACAACTTTTGGAAGAAAACCAGGTTTAGTACGTAAAACCACCTTATCTGCATGGAACACCAGATAAGGAGGAGAACACTGCAGAGCAGATAATTCTGAGACTCTTCTGGCAGAAGAAATCGCAACTAAAAACAAAACTTTCCAAGATAATAACTTAATATCAACGGAATGTAAGGGTTCAAACGGAACCCCCTGAAGAACTGAAAGAACTAAATTGAGACTCCAAGGAGGAGTCAAAGGTTTGTAAACAGGCTTGATTCTAACCAGAGCCTGAACAAAGGCTTGAACATCTGGCACAGCTGCCAGCTTTTTGTGAAGTAATACCGACAAGGCAGAAATCTGTCCCTTCAGGGAACTAGCAGATAATCCTTTTTCCAATCCTTCTTGAAGGAAGGATAGAATCCTAGGAATCTTAACCTTGTCCCAAGGGAATCCTTTAGATTCACACCAACAGATATATTTTTTCCAAATTTTGTGGTAAATTTTTCTAGTTACAGGCTTTCTGGCCTGAACAAGAGTATCGATAACAGAATCTGAGAATCCTCGCTTCGATAAAATCAAGCGTTCAATCTCCAAGCAGTCAGCTGGAGTGAAACCAGATTCGGATGTTCGAACGGACCCTGAACAAGAAGGTCTCGTCTCAAAGGTAGCTTCCAAGGTGGAGCCGATGACATATTCACCAGATCTGCATACCAAGTCCTGCGTGGCCACGCAGGAGCTATCAAGATCACCGACGCCCTCTCCTGATTGATCCTGGCTACCAGCCTGGGGATGAGAGGAAATGGCGGGAACACATAAGCTAGTTTGAAGGTCCAAGGTGCTACTAGTGCATCCACTAGAGCCGCCTTGGGATCCCTGGATCTGGCCCCGTAGCAAGGAACTTTGAAGTTCTGACGAGAGGCCATCAGATCCATGTCTGGAATGCCCCACAGGTGAGTGACTTGGGCAAAGATTTCCGGATGGAGTTCCCACTCCCCCGGATGCAATGTCTGACGACTCAGAAAATCCGCTTCCCAATTTTCCACTCCTGGGATGTGGATAGCAGACAGGTGGCAGGAGTGAGACTCCGCCCATAGAATGATTTTGGTCACTTCTTCCATCGCTAGGGAACTCCTTGTTCCCCCCTGATGGTTGATGTACGCAACAGTTGTCATGTTGTCTGATTGAAACCGTATGAACTTGGTCCTCGCTAGCCGAGGCCAGGCCTTGAGAGCATTGAATATCGCTCTCAGTTCCAGAATATTTATCGGTAGAAGAGATTCTTCCCGAGACCAAAGACCCTGAGCTTTCAGGGATCCCCAGACCGCGCCCCAGCCCATCAGACTGGCGTCGGTCGTGACAATGACCCACTCTGGTCTGCGGAACGTCATCCCTTGAGACAGATTGTCCAGGGACAGCCACCAACGGAGTGAGTCTCTGGTCTTCTGATTTACTTGTATCTTCGGAGACAAGTCTGTATAGTCCCCATTCCACTGACTGAGCATGCACAGTTGTAATGGTCTTAGATGAATGCGCGCAAAAGGAACTATGTCCATCGCCGCTACCATCAACCCGATCACTTCCATGCACTGAGCTATGGAAGGAAGAGGAACGGAATGAAGTATCCGACAAGAGTCTAGAAGTTTTGTTTTTCTGGCCTCTGTTAGAAAGATCCTCATTTCTAAAGAGTCTATAATTGTTCCCAAGAAGGGAACCCTTGTTGACGGGGATAGAGAACTCTTTTCCACGTTCACTTTCCAGCCGTGAGATCTGAGAAAGGCCAGGACAATGTCCGTGTGAGCCTTTGCTTGAGGAAGGGACGACGCTTGAATCAGAATGTCGTCCAGGTAAGGTACTACTGCAATGCCCCTTGGTCTTAGCACCGCTAGAAGGGAGCCTAGTACCTTTGTGAAAATCCTTGGAGCAGTGGCTAATCCGAAAGGAAGCGCCACGAACTGGTAATGTTTGTCCAGGAATGCAAACCTTAGGAACCGATGATGTTCCTTGTGGATAGGAATATGTAGATACGCATCCTTTAAATCCACCGTGGTCATGAATTGACCCTCCTGGATGGAAGGAAGAATAGTTCGAATGGTTTCCATCTTGAAAGATGGAACCTTGAGAAACTTGTTTAAGATCTTGAGATCTAAAATTGGTCTGAACGTTCCCTCTTTTTTGGGAACTATGAACAGATTGGAGTAGAACCCCATCCCTTGTTCTCTTAGTGGAACAGGATGAATCACTCCCATTTTTAACAGGTCTTCTACACAATGTAAGAACGCCTGTCTTTTTATGTGGTCTGAAGACAACTGAGACCTGTGGAACCTCCCCCTTGGGGGAAGTCCCTTGAATTCCAGAAGATAACCCTGGGAGACTATTTCTAGCGCCCAAGGATCCAGAACATCTCTTGCCCAAGCCTGAGCGAAGAGAGAGAGTCTGCCCCCCACCAGATCCGGTCCCGGATCGGGGGCCAATATTTCATGCTGTCTTGGTAGCAGTGGCAGGCTTCTTGGCCTGCTTTCCCTTGTTCCAGCCTTGCATTGGTCTCCAAGCTGGCTTGGCTTGAGAAGTATTACCCTCTTGCTTAGAGGACGTAGCACTTTGGGCTGGTCCGTTTTTACGAAAGGGACGAAAATTGGGTCTATTTTTCGCCTTGAAAGGCCGATCCTGAGGAAGGGCGTGGCCCTTACCCCCAGTGATATCCGAGATAATCTCTTTCAAGTCAGGGCCAAACAGCGTTTTCCCCTTGAAAGGAATGTTTAGTAGCTTGTTCTTGGAAGACGCGTCAGCCGACCAAGATTTCAACCAAAGCGCTCTGCGCGCCACAATAGCAAACCCAGAATTCTTAGCCGCTAACCTAGCCAATTGCAAAGTGGCGTCTAGGGTGAAAGAATTAGCCAATTTGAGAGCATTGATTCTGTCCATAATCTCCTCATAAGGGGGAGAATCACTATCGAGCGCCTTTATCAGTTCATCAAACCAGAAACATGCGGCTGTAGTGACAGGGACAATGCATGAAATTGGTTGTAGAAGGTAACCCTGCTGAACAAACATCTTTTTAAGCAAACCTTCTAATTTTTTATCCATAGGATCTTTGAAAGCACAACTATCCTCTATGGGTATAGTGGTGCGTTTGTTTAAAGTAGAAACCGCTCCCTCGACCTTGGGGACTGTCTGCCATAAGTCCTTTCTGGGGTCGACCATAGGAAACAATTTTTTAAATATGGGGGGAGGGACGAAAGGAATACCGGGCCTTTCCCATTCTTTATTAACAATGTCCGCCACCCGCTTGGGTATAGGAAAAGCTTCTGGGAGCTCCGGCACCTCTAGGAACTTGTCCATTTTACATAGTTTCTCTGGGATGACCAACTTTTCACAATCATCCAGAGTGGATAATACCTCCTTAAGCAGAATGCGGAGATGTTCCAACTTAAATTTAAATGCAATCACATCAGGTTCAGCCTGTTGAGAAATGTTCCCTGAATCAGTAATTTCTCCCTCAGACAAAACCTCCCTGGCCCCCTCAGATTGGGTTAGGGGCCCTTCAGAGATATTAATATCAGCGTCGTCATGCTCTTCAGTAACTAAAACAGAGCAGCCACGCTTACGCTGACAAGGGTTCATTTTGGCTAAAATGTTTTTGACAGAATTATCCATTACAGCCGTTAATTGTTGCATAGTAAGCAGTATTGGCGCGCTAGATGTACTAGGGGCCTCCTGAGTGGGCAAGACTCGTGTAGACGAAGGAGGGAATGATGCAGTACCATGCTTACTCCCCTCACTTGAGGAATCATCTTGGGCATCATTGTCATTATCACATAAATCACATTTATTTAAATGAACAGGAATTCTGGCTTCCCCACATTCAGAACACAGTCTATCTGGTAGTTCAGACATGTTAAACAGGCATAAACTTGATAATAAAGTACAAAAAACGTTTTAAAATAAAACCGTTACTGTCACTTTAAATTTTAAACTGAACACACTTTATTACTGCAATTGCGAAAAAACATGAAGGAATTGTACAAAATTCACCAAATTTTCACCACAGTGTCTTAAAGCCTTAAAAGTATTGCACACCAAATTTGGAAGCTTTAACCCTTAAAATAACGGAACCGGAGCCGTTTTAACACTTTAACCCCTTTACAGTCCCTGGTATCTGCTTTGCTGAGACCCAACCAAGCCCAAAGGGGAATACGATACCAAATGACGCCTTCAGAAAGTCTTTTCTAAGAATCAGAGCTCCTCTCACATGCGACTGCATGCCATGCCTCTCAAAAACAAGTGCGCCACACCGGCGCGAAAATGAGGCTCTGCTTATGCTTTGGGAAAGCCCCAGAGAAATAAGGTGTCTAATACAGTGCCTGCCGATATTATAATATCAATAAACCCAGATAAAATGATTCCTCAAAGCTAAATATGTTTTAAAACTGAATCGATTTAGCCCAGAAAAGTCTACAATCTTAATAAGCCCTTGTGAAGCCCTTATTAACCATCGTAATAAACATGGCTTACCGGATCCCATAGGGAAAAATGACAGCTTCCAGCATTACATCGTCTTGTTAGAATGTGTCATACCTCAAGCAGCAAGAGACTGCACACTGTTCCCCCAACTGAAGTTAATAGCTCTCAACAGTCCTGTGTGGAACAGCCATGGATTTTAGTTACGGTGCTAAAATCATTTTCCTCATACAAACAGAAATCTTCATCTCTTTTCTGTTTCTGAGTAAATAGTACATACCAGCACTATTTTAAAATAACAAACTCTTGATTGAATAATAAAAACTACAGTTAAACACTAAAAAACTCTAAGCCATCTCCGTGGAGATGTTGCCTGTACAACGGCAAAGAGAATGACTGGGGTAGGCGGAGCCTAGGAGGGATCATGTGACCAGCTTTGCTGGGCTCTTTGCCATTTCCTGTTGGGGAAGAGAATATCCCACAAGTAAGGATGACGCCGTGGACCGGACACACCTATGTTGGAGAAAAAAACACAGCGTGCATCTTGTTAAAGCACTGCTCATTTGAAATTTGCACACTCAAACATAAGCTCTTAGGTACTGAAAAGGTGGTCCCTGTGCCAAAGCATGCACTCTCATTTAAAGCCTGTGCGCATGCGCAGAGGAACTGGCAACATCGCACAAGATGTCAGTCTTTGAGATTCCAGGCTATAAAAACAAAAGCGCACACACTTAGGTATGGTTACCCCTTTATCAAAGAGCATTTCTCTAGCCAGCTGTATTTTTGTCTTTTTTTCTGAAATTTTTATACAACAGCAAGGTAAAGTATAACACGGTAGAGTCATTGATATTGTTGCCTGTGATTATTGTTTAGTGTTCATTTAAAGCGACAATAAAACCTGAAAGATTGTTACTTTATCAGCTCAACTATAAATGTCCCTAATTCACATCAGCAGAGAAGATATAATAAAGAGAAAAGACTTTTAAAGAGACAGTCTACTTGATTTTTTTATTGTTTAAAAAAAGATAGATAACATTTTTACTATACATTGCCATATCAGTGCATTTTATTAGCTTTTCACAGCCAGCCAGTGCTAGTTCATGTGTGCCGTACAAATAACATTGTGCTCACTCTAATGGAGTTATGCAGGAAGCAGCACTGATTAGCTAAAATGCAAGTTTGTAAAAAGCAGAGAGGAGAGAGAGAGAGAAGAGAGGAGAGAGAGATAAAAAGACAGAGAGGAGAGAGAGTGCAGTACTATACTCAGAAAGGTCATATTTGTTGTTTTAAATAAATATAGACTCGCATTTGCAGTTTAGAACACAAAATCTAAACCTAAGAAGCAGACTTTTAAAAATTACCATTTTCCCTGCCAGTAAGTCACAAGATTGTGACAAGATTGTGATTACTGGCAGAGGAAAATGGTAATTTTTAAAAGGGACAATAAAGTCAAAATAAAACTTTAATGATTCAGATAGAGCAAAAAGAAAACACTCTAATTGTTTTACTGTTTGCATAAAACGTATAACCAGTAAATGGGTTAAACACATAGTTAACGTCAGCTCCGTAGTTGGGAGTTAGCTGAACAGACCTGCATACCAATGACCAGCTTGCTGCCAGCAGTGCATCAAACCTACCTAGGTATGCTTTTCAAAAAAGGATACCAAGAGAAGCAATTAACGACTGACGACGTGCAGGGAACGTCCTCCAAAAAAAATAACATTAACGACCGAGGACGTACCCTGTACCTCGTCTGTCTGTGGAAAGCGGTGGAAGCTCGCTTCCAGACGCTTTCCGGTTATTGTATCGATGGCCGCAATCGTTGGTGGGTGGGAGCCGACGTGGGAGGCTTCAATGATGCAGAGGGGGGCGGGATCGTGGGCGGGTTAACCCGGGGCGCGCGCACGAGACAGGAGCGGGTGGGAACTGCTACATTGCAGAAAAATTTCAAAGCAAAAGTGGGAGAGAGGGGGGTGGAAGTAATAAATATAAATCATCTAAGGGAATTGGGAGGGGGTGGGGGGTTGGTCTTTGGGGGGGCAAGCTACACTACAGAAAAAATATAAAAAAATATATATTTTATTGTAAACTGGGTACTGGCAGACAGCTGCCAGTACCCAAGATGGCTCCCAATAAGTTAGAGGGGGATGGTTAGAGAGCTGTTTGGGGGAATTCTACACAGCAGCATATGTAAATATGCTTAAAAAAATAAAAATAAAAAGATAGCTTTTATTTTAGTACTGGCAGACTTTCTGCCAGTACTTAACATGGCGGGCACAATTGTGGGGTGGGGGAGGGAAGAGAGCTGTTTGGGAGGGATCAGGGGGTGGGATGTATCAGGTGGGAGGCTGATCTCTACACTGAAGCTAAAATTAACCCTACAAGCTCCCTAATTAACCCCTTCACTGCTGGGTATAATACACGTGTGGTGCGCAGCGGAATTTAGCAGCCTTCTAATTACCAAAAAGCAACGCCAAAGCCATATAAGTCTGCTATTTCTGAACAAAGGGGATCCCAGAGAAGCATTTACAATAATTTATGTCACAATTGCACATGTTGTTTGTAAATAATTTCAGTGAGAAACCTAAAGTTTGTGAAAAAAATGTGTGAAAGTGAACTTTTTTTTTTTATTTGATCGCATTTGGCGGTGAAATGGTGGCATGAAATATACCAAAACGTGCCTAGATCAGTACTTTGGGAGCTTGTAGGGTTAATTTTAGCTTTAGTGTAGTGTAGTAGACAACCCAAAGTACTGATCTAGGCACGTTTTGGTATATTTCATGCCACCATTTCACCGCCAAATGCGATCAAAAAAAAAAAAAAGTTCACTTTTTCACACATTTTTTTTTACAAACTTTAGGTTTCTCACTGAAATTATTTACAAACAGCTGGTGCAATTATGGCACAAATGATTGTAAATGCTTCTCTGGGATCCCCTTTGTTCAGAAATAGCAGACATATATGGCTTTGGTGTTGCTTTTTGGTAATTAGAAGGCTGCTAAATGCCACTGCGCACCACACATGTTTTATACCCAGCAGTGAAGGGGTTAATTAGGGAGCTTGTAGGGTTCATTTTAGCTTTAGTGTAGTGTAGTAGACAACCCAAATTAACCCCTTCACTGCTGGGCATAATAAACGTGTGGTGCGCAGCTGCATTTAGCGGACTTCTAATTACCAAAAAGCAACACCAAAGCCATATATGTCTGCTATTTCTGAACAAAGGGGATCCCAGAGAAGCATTTACAATCATTTGTGCCATAATTGCACAAGTTGTTTGTAAATTTCAGTGAGAAACCTAAAGTTTGTGAAACAAAACAAACAAAGTGAACGATTTTTTTATCATCGCATTTGGCGGTGAAATGGTGGCATGAAATATACCAAAATGGGCCTAGATCCATACTTTGGGTTGTCTTCTAAAAAAAAATATATACATGTCAAGGGATATTCAGGGATTCCTGACAGATATCAGTGTTCCAATGTAACTAGCACTAATTTTGAAAAAAAGTGGTATGGAAATAGCAAAGTGCTACTTGTATTTATTGCCCTATAACTTGCAAAAAAAGCAAAGAACGTTTAAACATTGGGCATTTCTAAACTCAGGACAAAATTTAGAAACTATTTAGCACGGGTGTTTTTTGGTGGTTGTAGAAGTGTTACAGATTTTGGGGGTCAAAGTTAGAAAAAGTGTTTTTTTTTTTCATTTTTTCCTCTTATTTTATCATTTTTTTATAGTAAATTATAAGATATGATGAAAATAATGGTATCTTTAGAAAGTCCATTTAATGGCGAGAAAAACGGTATATAATATGTGTGGGTACAGTAAATGAGTAAGAGGAAAATTACAGCTAAACACAAACACAGCAAAAATGTAAAAATAGCCTTGGTCCCAAACGGACAGAAAATGGAAAAGTGCTGTAGTCATTAAGGGGTTAAAGGGACATGAAATATAAAATTTTATTTCATAAATCAAATAGAGCATGCAATTTTAAACAACTTTCCAACTGATTTCTATTGTTTTATTTGCTTTGATCTCTTGGTATCCTTTGATACAGCAATACACTGATGGGATCTTGCTGCTGATAGGTGGCTGCACATCTATGCCTCTTGGCATTGGTTCACCTGATGTGTTCAGCTACCTCCCTGTAATGCATTGCTGCAACTTCAAAAAAAAATGGTAAGAAAGCAAATTTAATAATAGAAGTCAATTGAAAAGTTGTCTAAAATTGTATTGTCTTTCTGAATCATGAAAGTAAAATTAAATGTCTCTATTGGAATCTGTGCCATAAGTCACTAATGTAATTAAAAAGTTAGTAATCTCCATCTGAGGAAGCGCATGCGCGAAATGCGTCAGGTCATGTTCACCTGCTTGTCCAAATTACTTGTGTAGCAACATTGAGTCTGAATAAACCAGCTACTTAGCAATAATTCTCGGATCTTGTTTGTTTTCGTTTCATCTCCTAAACCATGCAGTTTGTTTTTGTTTGTTTTTTAAACTGGTCACATTGGGTACTTACCCTGGTTGTCTTTTATCCGCCGGCTTCAGCATACCTCTCCAGTCTTCTGGGTTCTCAGTTTTTGTTACTTTGGAGTTTATATTATTGGCTGTAATAAGAAGCAACATGCATCCAATTATAGAGGGAAATTATACCAATAAAGGGAACATTGTACACACTTGAGTGCAATTTATTCAGATATGAGCTTTGCTTCCCAACATGCAATTTTGAAATTCTTTAAGGTTTACAATGCAACTGAGACGCTGAGCAAACTGGAAGAAACTTCAGAGTATTGTGTTGCTCTAGTGAGAATATCCTGTCAAGTAGTGGCATGGTTCATTTGTAAAATTAGATCTAAGATCTTGTGAGATCAATAAATGTATTGCATTTCAATAGAAGATACAAATAACGAAGCATACAATAATTTAGCCTTTCCACCAACATTATAAATCCTGCATGTATTAAATATTTTGTTTTTAAAGGCACATTGTAGTCATTTAATATATGCATAAAATTTGCATACAAAAAAACAAAATGATTTAAAACTGTTTCAAAATGTAATTTTTATAGAAAAATATTGTATTGTTTTGCAGTTCAGAGGAATACCCCTTGAAAATCCTCTTGAGTGTGTTTAACTTATCTCTTTTACTGTGGCCAAGTAGGAAAAATATATAAATGAGAACTTAAACTAATTGATCAATCAATGTTTAGAATTCTGCTGGATTGCTAATTTGGAATCTCTCCAGCCTCTATGCAGGCAGTAGGAACAAAAAATATTCAGGTTCATAGCACAGTAAACTTAGATAAAATAACGAAGCAACATTACAAAAGGGTATTTTTTTCTACACGTAAAAATGACAAGTTTACATGCTTTTAAATAATTTATTTGCATTCAAATATTTTGCCATGCAGTGCTGAATTGCTGATATATACAATGTATGTTTTTTTAAATAAAAGATGTCCCTTTAAGAATGCTACAGAGATTAGAAGTTAGAATATTTTACTTTCCTATTGTTTAATCTGTTGAGTGACAGAGAGGGGGACAATGCACTACAGCCCCCCTGACAGCAAGATAATTTAAAAAAAAAAAAAAAAAACTTGTGTTCAGACATTTATTTAGAAATAAAACCCCATATACGTGAAACCTGCTATTGTGACACACGCAAAAATACTCACATTTTGCAGATAAGGCGTCGCTTTTCTGGCTGGTGCTTTCACTGGATACCTTAGGATGTGCTGGCTGGGGGCTTTTCCCTGAGTTTTGCTTGTTAGATTCTTTGTTTATTGTGGGTGTTGGAGTATTGGTGGGTAGACTGGAACTGGGCGCAGATTTTGGCACTTTACTCTCTCTCTCCTTGGGTATTGGCTTCCAGGACTCCTCTTTGGGGGTGGTGATTTTAGACTCATTTTTGTTCTGTTCCAAAATCCTGAAAAAAAATTGATGCGATTAACCCCTTAATGACCGGACAATTTTTCAATTTTCTTACCCTTAATGACAATGGCTATTTTTACATTTCTGCAGTGTTTGTGTTTAGCTGCAATTTTCCTCTTACTCATTTACTGTACCCACACATATTATATACCGTTTTTCTCGCCATTAAATGGACTTTCTAAAGATACCATTATTTTCATCATGTCTTATAATTTACTAAAAAAAAATAATAAAATATGAGGAAAAAATGGAAAAAAAAAAAAAACACTTTTTCTAACTTTGACCCCCAAAATATGTTACACATCTACAATCACCAAAAAACACCCATGCTAAATAGTTTCTAAATTTTGTCCTGAGTTTAGAAATACCCAATGTTTACACGTTCTTTGCTTTTTTTGCAATTTATGGGGCAATAAATACAAGTAGCACTTCGCTATTTCCAAACCACTTTTTTTCAAAATTAGCGCTAGTTACATTGGAACCCTGATATCCGTCAGGAATACCTGAATATCCCTTGACATGTATATATTTTTTTTTAGAAGACAACCCAAAGTATTGATCTAGGCCCATTTTGGTATATTTCATGCCACCATTTCACCACCAAATGCGATAAAATAAAAAAAACAGCTTCTGCAATTATGGCACAAATGGTTGTAAATGCTTCTCTGGGATCCCCTTTTTTCAGAAATAGCAGACATATGGCTTTGGGGTTGCTTTTTGGTAATTAGAAGGCCGCTAAAATGCCGCTGCGCACCACACGTGTTTTATGCCCAGGAGTGAAGGGGTTAATTTGGGAGCTTGTAGAGAGCTTGTAGGGTTAATTTTAGCTTTAGTGTAGTGTAGTAGACAACCCCAAGTATTGATCTAGGCCCATTTTGGTATATTTTATGCCACCATTTCACCGCCAAATGCGAGCAAATAAAAAAAAAAAAAAAAAAAAACTTTACATTTTTCACAATTTTAGGTTTCTCACTGAAATTTACAAACAGCTTGTGCTATTATGGCAGAAATTGTTGTAAAAGCTTCTCTGGGATCCCACACGTTAATTATGCCCAGCAGTGTTAATTTCGTCGACTAAAACGACTATAAAACTAAAGAAATTCTGATGACTAAAATACGACTAAAACTAAAATGACATTTTAGTCAAAAAAGACTATGACTAAAACTAAATCAAAATTTGCTGACAAAAACATTTTATGCAAGTTGTTATAATCAATCCATATCTAATTACTGCTCTTTTGTAAAATTTACTAAACTTAATTTTATTAAATTTTAAGATAAAGACATGTTATATACCACAACAGTTAAATCTATATTGCATGTTAAAACCTTAATACCACAAATAAAATCAGGTTAATAAACCTTTACTCCAGGAGTATATAATGAGTTTGGAAGTTTTTGAGCAGTGCTAATATCGTTGCCGAAACTTTTTCGAATCTGTGAACAATCAATTGATTCTTCCTATAGAAATAAGCATAACCCACGAATATGGGTTTAAATTATGCTGTGCCTGTGCTAGCTGCAGAAACTTTTTGTTGTGTTGAGTTACTTGATACTTGTTTTAATTATTAACAGAGAACGGTTAAAGTTTTTATATTGGGTAATATGTGCAATACAGCCACTACAGTTTACAGTTTTGTTTTTTTATATTTTAAAGTTGCACTTCGGTTTGTTTATGAAACTTGGTTTTATTTAATTTTAAGTTTATTAAAGCTGTTACATATCACAACGGCTAAATCTGTGTCTGTATTGCATGTTTAAACCATAATACCATAAATATTAACAGGTGTTATGTTTACTCCTGGAGTATGTAATCAGTTTGCAAATTATAGAGAAATGCTTAAATAACGCATTACACTTCAACTAAACCCCTTAGATTTTAGTTGACTAAAATCTACTGGGATTTAGTCGACTAAAATCTACTGAAAATTCAGTTGACTAAAACTAAAACAATTCAGATGACTAAAATACGACTAAAACTAAAATGGCATTTTAGTCAAAAGACTAAAACTAAGACTAAATTGAAATTTGCCGTCAAAATTAACACTGATGCCCAGCAGTGAAGGGGTTAAATTAGGTAGCTTGTAGGGAGCTTGCAGGGTTAATTTTAGAGATCAGCCTCCCACCTGACACATCCCACCCCCTGATCCCTCCCAAACAGCTCTCTTCCCTCCCCCACCCCACAATTGTTCCCGCCATCTTAAGTACTGGCAGAAAGTCTGCCAGTACTAAAAAATTGTTTTTTTTTGTTTTTTTTTTTAAATAAAAATAATAAAATATTTTAGCTGTGATGGACCCCTGCCTTAGCCCCAACCTCCCTGATCCCCCCTCCAGCTCTCTAACCCTCTCCCCTACCTAATTACCGCCATCTTGGGTACTGGCAGCTGTCTGCCAGTACCCAGTTTGGCCCCAAAAACCAAAGTATTTTTATTTTATTTTTAACTTAAAAACTCTCTGTAGTGTAGCAGCCCCCCCCACAATACCCCCACCCCCTCCCAGATCCTTTTATATTTAAAAAATTTTTTTTACCTTTTTCTCCCTTTCTGCCCTCATTCATTGGTGTCAGTGTGGCTAATGCGCGCACGTTCACGTGCACACACGCCACATGCACACGCCCATGCACGTTCACACGCACCCCTCGTGCACGCGCATCGCGCATGCTCCCTCACACCCGGATAACGGCACCATCGCTACCGGTGCAGAGAGGGCCACAGAGTGGCTCTCTCTGCATCGGAGGCTTGTAAAGTGGTATTGCAGGATGCCTCCATATCGAGGCATCACTGCAATACCCTCAGAGCTGCTGGAAGCGTTTGTGATCACTTCCAGCACTCTGTTAGACAACTGACGTACCTGGTACGTCAGTTGTCATTAAGGGGTTAAAGGGAAAGTCAAGTAAAAAAAAAAAAAAAACTTTCATAATTCATATAGGGCATGTAATTTTAAACAACTTTCCAATTTACTTTTATTACCAATTTTGCTTTGTTCTCTTGATATTCTTAGTTAAAAGCTAAACCTAGGAGGTTCATATGCTAATTTCTTAGACCTTGAAGGCCGCCTCTAATCTGAAAGCATTTTGACAGTTTTTACCCACTAGAGGGCGTTAGTTTATGTGTTTTCCATAGATAACATTGAGCTGAGGCACGTGAAGCCCCTAGGGGAAAAAATGCAAGTCTGTCAAAAGAACTGAAATAAAGGGGGCGGTTTGCAGAGGCATAGATACAAGGTAATCACAGAGGTAAAACAAAGTATTATTATAACTGTGTTGGTTATGCAAAACTGGGGAATGGGTAATAAAGGGATTATCTATCTTTTAAAACAATAACAATTCTATGGTAGACTGTCCCTTTACACATTAAAAACATTTAAAACACACAATCATTTACACAAGAGAAAACTGAAGGGATTTGGCTTGACAACACCTGACATCTCATAACTCATGCCATCCATGGTTCCTAAAATCTTAATTTTGGCTGATAACCTTATATGTTATTCAGCATATATCCCTCAACTGTGTCAGGCTCCTCAATATAGCACGGTCTCATTTTTTTAATATACATCTGTAAACCCCTGACATTAAATTCCATATAATATGAGGGCATTCAAATATGATTGTTTTAGAGTAAATGTAGGGTTCTAACATTGCTAAAAGTGTGTTCTATTCTTCTTTTGAAAGCATAGAAGGTGCCTGTCTTTATCCCAGAGATTTTTTCCAATGCTTCAATAAAATATTTACATATCAGCTCATGATTGGGTACATGAATTCTAGTAGCCAATCAAGAGCCTATACTTCAGCACTGAATAGTATAGCACATTTGGAGGGCAGTAGAAAGCAACAGAGGTAGCTCTGACCTGTCTATCCACTCCTATTATCTCTACGTCCCTCTCTCTCCTCCAAGACTTCTCATGCGCTGCTCCCGTCTACCCCGCTCCATCAGACTGTTCCCAACCTTGTATAGCTTCAGACGCTCCTTGAAACCCACCATCTCTCCTCTGTTATTCATTCGGCCCAAATAAATCTTGAGCTGCCTTGACTCACTGCTGCAACTACAATCCACGTGACCAGCTACTCTAAACCTTGTGTCTCTGCACCGCTCTCCAGAGCAGACTGTACTAGATCTGTGTAGTCTATTATGTATTTGTATCTTATGACAAGCCCTTGTCACTGTATACCCTTATCTCTGTACCCAGCGCTACGGAATTGAGCGGCGCTATACAAATAAATTATATTATTATTATTATTTACTTACTCTCTAAAACAAACAAAAAAAAAAAAAACTTTTAAGGGAACAGGAAACCACAAAAATGTCATTCATGATTTGGATAGAACATACAATTTTAAACAATTTTCAAATTTACTTTTATTATAAAATATGCTTCATACTCTTGTTATCCTTTGCTGAAGGAACAGCATTGCACTACTGAGAGTTAACTGAACACATCTAGTTAGCCAACCACAAGAGACAAATGTGTGCAGGCACCAATTAGCAGCAGCTTCCACTAGTGTAGGATATGTGCGCATTTTCAACAAAGGATACCAAGAGAACAAAGCACATTTGAAAATAGAAGTGAATTAAAAAGTGTCTTAAAATGACATGCTCTATCTGAATCATGCAAGTTTAATTTTGACTTTCCTACCTTATCCACATGAAAGTTTTCCTAATTTTTTTTTTTTTTCTTCTCTCTCTATTAGGGCTGCACGATTAATCGCTGATGCGATTTTAAGCCGCAGTTTTAAAAACACGAGAGTATGCAATTTTGGCCCGCCCCCTTTGATATCACCTATGACGTACAGGAGGGCCGCCAACTTGCCATGTCCACCTCGTGAAATTGAGCCAACTTACCGGGGAGTGCTGTGGCTGATACGGGTTACAGGGAGGGGGGCCGACTTACCGGGGAGCACTGTGGCTGATGCAGGATACAGGGAGGGGGGTGCGCTGGGACTTATGTGGGTTGGGGGCTGATGGTGATTACAGGCGGTGCTTATGATGTTAAAGGGGGTGCTTATTGGGGGGTTACAGTGGGAGCTGATGGGGCTTATCTAGGTTACAGAGGGAGGCTTATGGGGGTTACAGTGGGTGCTGATGGGGATTATGTAGGTTACAGAGGGGAGCTTATGGGGGTTACAGGGGGAGCTGATGGGGCTTATGTAGGTTACAGAGGGGGGCTTTTGGGGGTTACATTGAGAGCTGATAGGGCTTATGTAGGTTACAGGGGGTGCTGATGGGGCTTATGTAGGTTACAGAGGGGGGCTTATTGGGTGGTTACCTTGGGAGCTGATGGGGTTTATGTAGGTTACAGAGGTGGGCTTATGGGGGTTACAGGGGGTGCTGATGGGGCTTATGTAGGTTACAGAGGGGGGCTTACAGTGGGAGCTGATGGGACTTATGTAGGTTACAGAGGGGGCTTATGGGGGTTACAGTGGGTGCCGATGCCCAGCCCTACTCTCTCTCACATTGCTAAAATAAATATATGAATAAAGCCCCTTCAGTGTGTATTTTGGGAGTGAAATAGTTCAATCATGGAACCAGCTGAGCAATCCTCTTGCTTACCAGAAGACAATAAACTAGAGACTTAACTTACTATGAATAGAGGTGTAACGTAAATACTGTTCATACCGAACACACACCGTAAATAGCAACTCTACTGAAACCACAATGGTACTATCTGCTACTTTTCTTTACAAAGTTTGTATACACTGTGAGACGTTGTGTACACAGGATATATAAACAAGAGTGAACAAATATTTATAAAAAGTGGGCAACTGAAAGATTTTAAAGGACTCATGCAGTATATTCATAACACACATAAAACCTAGGATCTTGAGAAACTGCAGCCAAATAATTACATTCTAGTGCAAAGATTACATGCTATCGACACTGCAACCCTATGTGTTTGACCCATGCAAAGGGGATAAAACACATAGGTAAAGTCCCACTTGGGAGCCACAGAGAAATGCTGCTCTCTAGCAGGAAACAATCAGTGAACTAAATTAGCAGCAGCAGTCGCACAAACCCACCAATCACCAGCTACGTTCAGCTTGACAGCTTCATTGTTTGCAGCTCTGAGCAGGAATTTAACTGTGTGTTTAACTCCTTTGTGGGGGTTAGACAGAGTTGCAGAGTCAATAGTGCACACATTAAATAAGAGCATGCATTTTCTTCGCACTAAAATGCCCCTTTAAAAACAAAGCAATAAAAAGACACTGTATTGTAAAAATGGTTTCCCTCAATGTGTTCCAAATGACTTATTATACCTCCTGCAGAGTTTAATTTGTATGCCCACTTAAATGGGTTGAGCCTGAACAAAGAGCAGACCTGCTCGTGTTATTTCTCTCTATATACACAAAGCCTAATAGTTAGGTATTAAGATGATAATTATAGCTGGGGGTTCCATTAGCAAAACCAGTTATTTCAGATACAACAATCTCTCTCTCTCACGCCCGCTGGGAGTTTAATTTATGCTGATGTCTCCTGTTTACGTAGGTTTTCTACAGAGAATACAGCTGTATTCATATTTTCAGTATATAGTATAGTTTCACCAGTCAAAACACTGCTATTTCAAGTGAACAAATAAAGGTAAACAATCTACTTGCAAACAATTTGATACACACCAGTAAGTAAAACTGATGACACATTAAAGAGGAAAAAATATTATCGCACAATGTTCCTTAATTATATATTTCACTATAAAAATATACCAAGAACGGACAAACATGCAGGAGAATTAGGAGCCACGAGAAAAACAACGTGACACATATTTTTTGGTGCAAGAACAATAATTTTCTATATTGAAGTATACAAAGTTCAGGAACCAGAATCAAGAACTTAAAAAGACCTGCTCCCAGGATTTATCATTAATGCCTATATACACAAGCACTGGTAATCTTATAGCATCACTTACAGAAATAAAAACATGTAAATACCTGTGAGGAGTGTATACAGCACTTGGGTTAGTTGCTCCACTAGAAGGTTCAGGAGATGCTGGCCCAGGTATATTCTTTAGGAGGAAATTCCGAGCTTTGTCTTTTTCAGAACTTGAGTCCGAACTGATTACTGTGGTGGTGACAGTAACAGACCTCCCGGGCCCATTAGAATAAGAGTCTTGGATGACTGGTGGCCTGTTAACCGTTGGTTCTATAACCACCGGACTTGACTGGAAGAACTTATCTCGTGCTTCTTTGGTTTTGGCAGTAGAGGACAACCTGGGTTTAGGAGATGGTTCCCTTTCCTTGGGTTGTTCTTTAGTCAGTGGTGAAGATAACTTATCCATTGGGCTTGTAATTGTACTGGTAAAGCTGGGAGTCTTGGCTTGTTGGCCAGTTTGTACCCGCTCTTTTTTAACATCCTTGGGCTGATTCCACTGGGAGCTTATGCGGTCAGCGTTTCCTTTACTTGACTGATAAGCTACGGTTGGCTTATTAACCTGCTCCTGCACAGGGGAACTTGTTGTACCAAGCCCTCCTCTGCTGTTTAATGAACTGGGTCCAACTTTGTTTGACTGCTCAGACCCAAAAGCACTGAAGACACGTGGACTGTCTTTATTGCTACTAGTAAACCCCACCGCAGTTCTGTTGGTGTGCTCTTGTACAGGTTTGTTTCCAGCACTTGGACTTACTTTGCTGTCGGTGTTTGGCAAGTTGTATGTGTTTTTCTTAGGCTGTTCGTGCCCCCCATGAGCGCCACTTGTATGACTGACAAAACCCAAGGCAGCTCTATTGGTGGAATTGTGCAGAGAAGAGCTATTTAGACCAAAACTGTTAGCAGTGGTAGATTTGTTAGTCTGTTCGTGTACTACTGAGTTAATACTGGCTGGGCTACCCCTGTTTCCTATCACCGGATCCTCAGCAGGTCTCGTGGGAGTGATGTTTATGGTCACAGGAGGCGAAGGCTTGACCTGATGGTGATTAGTGCATACAAAGGTACCAGGTTCATCTCCAACCCTATAGCTCCCTGGTTGTAAAGTACGTGTGCACTGCTTACATCTGAAATGGTTAAAGTAAATGGAAAAATATAATAATAGACGAACATGCAATGCTTATTTCCAATACATTTTAGCACTACTCCAGCAATAAATGGTTTAAGCATTAATGTACAAAAGATATAACAAACATTTTATAAGGCAATCATTTTATCTTAAATTAGTTATCTTTACACAGATAACTGCAACAGACTGGCACACAAAATGTTATTCTTGTAAAAATGAAAATAATGAGACATTTTCTAAGTCTATCGATTATATATATATATATATAACTGTAATATAATAGAAAAAAAAGCAATATACAAGTATTGTTTATTTTGCTCACTTTTCGTGCAAATTATGCCTGAAATTAAATGAGTTTTCCATTTCTAAGAATTCACAGCACACATGGCAGATTTCACAAGCCTTACTGTATACAATATATGTCTCTAATAGGCATCAGCAAATATGATAAGATAAACACAGTAAAACAATGGAGACTTTACTAACATAATGACTGTGGCTGCCCTTTTCTAGTCCAATACAGGCAAGTGGTGGGGGGGGGATTGTTCCTCTACTTTTAAACTCACCTAGTATGTTTGCTTATTGCAAGACTGCAGATTTTTTTTTTATTTTTTTATTATAATTTTTTTTTTTTAAATTACAAGAACTTTAGAGTCCCTTTAAGCACTGAAAAATGTACATTGTTTTGCAGTCTAGTGACACACCCCTTGAAATGCCCCTCGAATGTGTTTATATCTCCTATGCTGTGGTCAATAAACGACAGACATACATGAGCTCCTGCACTAATCATGCCATCACCGAGTAGAATGCTTGCTGCAGGTTCGCTAGTCTAAATACAGCAAGATGCCCTACAGCATCTTTGGGTGCAGTGGGAAAAAACACCATTTTAAAAAAGGTAAATTACAAGAAAAGCAACCAAAATAAATAATGAAAGTTTTATCAATAAGCATAAAAATTTTATGGATAATTCCTTTATGAGTTGTAATGTTCACTCAAATACATCTGTTACAAGTGATCTTTTGTGTCCAAATAGCAAGCTCTAAAAACACAAATACAGAATTAGCAGCAAACCACAACATAAGCTGTCCCAAAAAAATCCTTGAATGAACTGACCTGAAACAGCTCCTGTGATAAAGCTTCCCATCAGCAAGGTGTCTCTGTACAAGGTGAACGTGCTTCCCGCACACTGTACAACTGCTGCTGATACCACTGTTGCTGTCAATTTCGCGTATCCCCTAAAAGAGAAAGAGTTAAATGTATGCAACACCTGTAGGTGCAGAACCGAGACATATAGGCAGCTGAGCTTCAGTTTTATCATTTCATTTTTTATTTTGCATAGGACTTTAATCTGTTTACAGTTGCAGAAAAATGCATTATCGCCAACCATGTAAGTGCACTTCTCTTTGTATGTATTTAGTCTCCCTATGGGAAAAAAGGGGGCAACCAGACGTGGACTCCTTGCTCAGTGTGCTTAGAGGAATATGGCTACACCTCACTGACGAGTCTGAAGGCTAAAACGGTTGTCTGGGGTTGCTGTGTTCCTTGTTCAGAGAGGAATTGCCTGGTATTTCGGTGCTGGACTGGTCGTAATAGGCGGGATCAGACTGATATACTACAGGAAAGTTCTACTCTGTGAAAAGCATTACTGGGCTAAAAAGCTGCATCCAGGTGGTACGGTAAATCACCACAGAACAGGCTAACAATGGTATTGAGACAGTTGTTCGTTCCTGTGAGTGAACGTGTGTGTGTGTGTGTATGTATATATATATATATATATATATATATATATATATATATATATATATATATATATATATATATATATATACACACACATACATACACAAACACACATATATATATATATATATATATATATATATATATATATATATATGTGTGTATTTCTTAATATGTGTATATTAAAACAAATATTTATGTATATAAGCACATATGTATATATTTACAGTGAAAACACAGTTCCCATAGACAGCTACGTAAAGGCACTTTTCAGTGCTGTTTTTTCCTAACACCCCACACCCGCAACATTTAACACCTTATAACTGCTTAGAGCTACTATTTTTAAAAAATAACTACACACTGTACTTTGGGGGCAATTGAGGGACATTTATAAAATTAACCAGAGGTCTGACCACTTATAATGGATTGTTATTTATCGTGTGCCCACAAACGGGCGAATTTGTCCATTTGCACAATAAATTAGCACTCCACTTGTAATCTAGCCCTAAATTTTAAAGGGAACGGGGATGTTCTCTTATTCTGTAGAGCATGCAATCTTTACATTACTGTCCCTAGCCAACTAATGAATTGGACATTGTTTTCATGAGAATAAAGAAATTTAAAGAATATAAAAACAAGATCCTTACAGCTCTCACTGGAGGGTTTTCAATGACATTGTGCTGTTTCAGTATTGCAGGGTTTGCCCGTGGCGCTGGTTGTGGAGTGGATATGTTAGTCTGCACGTTGGACGGTACGTTGTTGGTGATTTTCTTTCCCGCTGGTTCATCGTTTGTTTCCGGAGGAGGCCGTTTAATACCTCCCAAACCGCCAACTGATTTAAGAGATAGGTGTGATTAGTGTGATATAAATATATTCATTTATTAGCACATCGTACAAAGCACAACCAAACATATTATAATATACAGTCTATATGCTGCCATTTAGAATTGAGCAATGAAAGTATTCCAGCATTTGTAGGGTAAATGTTTACAGTTATTTTTACTAAAAAGATGTGCGCTTTTTTTTTAGTAGGTCAGCCTTATTAACAAATCTGGACATGTATCGTTATAGTGATAAAATAAAGAGACACAGTGTAGCGTGTTAGACACGGTATCTAGAATTTCATAGATTTTGGAATATTCAACATATTTTAGTATAGCTGAGGCTGAGAGAGAGTATTTTACATAAAAAGGAAATTCAAGAACAAGGGGTCATGATCTCAAGCTGAAGGATATTATATTCAGTAGTAATTTGCGGAAGCACTTCTTTACAGAAAGTGCGACTGATTCATGGAATAAACTTCCACAAGAGGTGGTAATGACAAACACTGTGGGGGACTTTAAGAATGCCTAGGCCAAAGCATAAGGCTATCCTACACTACTGTAAGCTAGTTGGAGATGTGCGGCATGCAGATATGCCTCCTGTAATTGGCTAAACCCAATGTGTTAAGCTAGGTCCCAGTAGTGCATTGCAGCTCAAAATGTTACATGGTTTACTCTTCGACAAAGGATAATAAAAGAACAAGGCAAATTTGAGCATGTATATGTCTTTAGCACTTTATGGCAGTAGTGTTTGTAGCGATATTATACATTGTTGCAAACACAGCGGGAAAAAAGTGCTAGACACAGGTACGCTCCTCAGTGCCTATGAGCCTACCTAGGTTTACTCTACGACAAATGATAAAGAAAATGAAGTAAATTTAATAGAAATAAACTGGGACTTTATTTTTTTTTATTACATGCTCTAGAGTCTATATGAATCACAAAAGTTTAATGGCTTTACTGTACCCATGACTGCTGATTTACACTATGCATAATTTTGCTTTTACTGTCTCTTTAAGCATTGCCAGCAATCAGCATACAAATTAAATATTTCCTAAGGATTTAAACAACAAAAATTGCCTTGTTTTGCATATCAGTGCAGTCCAGGGATAAAACCCTTGAAAAACCCACTTCAAAATGCTTATGTTAAGTCCTAAGCTGTGGCCAAATAGGGACAGATATAAATGTACTGATCAACCAATGACTGTTATAGGATTAGTGTTCTTGATCAGAACTAGCGTAGCAACGCACTACTGGGAGCTAGCTGAACACATATTGTGAGCTAATGACAAACGGCATATATGTGTGTGTGTAGCCAACAATCACCAGTGACCAAACAGAAGTGCATTGTAGCTCCTGAGCCTACCTACGTATGCTTTACAACAAAGGATATCAAGAGAATGAAGCAAATTTGATACTAGAAGTAAGCAGATGTTTCTTAAAATTGCAGGTCTATCTAAAACAAGAAATCCATTCAATTCTGCAGCAACATTAATTAGTTTTAGAGGAAGAAAAAGGCTTTGCTAGAGTACGGCAAGCTCCTGCACAGTTTAAAGGTGGAATCCAAACCTGCTTCAGTGGTTAAACAACACGGCTAATTGAGGAAATATTTGAACAGTTAAGAAAACACCTTAGAACAAGGAACACATTTCAGGAGAAAAAAAAATGTATAAAGATGGGAAATTCCAGGCCAGATGAAAACTTATGGCCGCTGCAATATTCAAGCAAATTTATGGGCATTGCTAGTTTATTTCACATCACCAGTTTGTTAGCATTTAAAGGGATATGAAACCCAAAATGTATCTTTCATAATTCAAATAGAGCACACAATTTTAAACAACTTTCTGATTTACTTCTATAATCATTTTTCCTTGGTTTCCTGGTATCTTTTGTTGAAAAGCAGGGACGTAAGCTTAGAAGCCAGCCCATTTCTGGAGCACTATTATAACAGCACTATTTCCTGCTATGTAGTGCACCAGATGCCTACCTAGGTATCTCTTCATCACAGAATATCATTTAATAATAAAAATCAACTCACAAAAGAACATTTTTTGGGTTTCATTTGACATATCTTCAAGGTCTGGGAAGGGAGACGGACATATTTACTATGTATAGCGTAGTTCTTTTATATGTGGCACCAATGTAACAGCCCTGTACCCCCAATCATGAACCTACTGCAGCAAACTTGCAATTCAGATTGTTACTAACGTTTGGACACATTCCCTCCGACACTTTCAAGCACAGCAATAATGTAAGCAGGAAGTAGTAGCATTGGCCACACCCACAGATATTCCATAGCTCCTCCCACAAAAAGCTAAATGTAAATGGCAGACAATATGAACAAAATATTAAAATGTTGCATTGTTCTGTAATTCCAATGTAAAGCACAGGAGAATCTTTAAGAGTGACCTAAACTGACCCATAAACCACAATAAACTCACTAAGCAATACCACCAATCACACTACTGCTTGTTAAAGGGATAGGAAAATCTAAATTAAACTTGCATGATTCAGATAGAGCAGGTCATTTTAAGACACCTTTAAAATCCATTCTATTTTCAAAAGTGCTTTGTTCTCTTGGTATCTCTTGTTGAAAAAGAATACACACATATTCTACACTAGTGGGGGCTGCTGCTGATTGGTGCCTGCACACATCTGTCTCTTGTGATTGGCTGACTAGATGTGTTCAGCTTCCTGTCAGTAGTGCAATGCTGTCCCTTTAGCAAAGGATAACAAGAGAATGAAGCAAATTTGATAATAGAAGTAAATTGGAAAGTTGTTTAACATTGTATGTTCTATCTGAATCATGAAAGAAAATGTTGGTTTCCGGTCTCTTTAACGCCAATCTCTTCCATTCACAGTTCCCCTCATCAGAAGTCTCCCAAATGACTCCCACATCAATAATCCCTTCTACTAAAATCTACCTCTTCATGATGCCCCATGTGAAATATCCACAAAACCTCTCTTCCTTAAACTGAAATGAAACCCAGAATGTTCCTTTCATGATTCAGATAGAGCATGTAATTTAAACAACTTTCTAATTTACTTCTATTGTCAAATTTTCTTTGTTCTCTAGGTATCATCGGTTGAAAAGCAGGGACATTTAAAGGGACATTCCGGTCAAAATTTAACTGGACATAGACGAATTACATCTTTGAAATGAAACACATTTGCAATATACATGTATTAGCAAAATGCTTCTAGTAAACGTTATCACTGTTTAGCATTTTCCTCTGCACATGCATGTGAAGCATAGCTAGATATTCTCAGTGCACCAGCATTTTAAATATGGCAGCTGCTCAGAGCACCAGTGGGGCTTGTATCATGTCAGCAATTAACAAATTGAGTCATTACCAGATGATAAAACTTAGGCTCTCTGAGCAAGTTCTGTATTTAAAATGCTGGTGCACGGTGCATACTTAAATACACATTTGAACAGCTATAGCTTTGGTCTGGAATTGCCTTTAAGGAGAGTGCATATGTCTGCAGCAGTTTTGCAAGAATGTTATCCATTTGCAAGAGCACTGTTTCCTGTCATGTAGTGCTCCAGACACCTACCTAGGTATCTCTTCAACAAAGAATAGAATGAGAACAAAGCAAATTTGATAATAGAAGTAAATTGGAAACTTTTTTTAAAATGTTATGCTCGGAATCACAAAAGAAAATGTTTGGAATTCAGATCCCTTTAAGTCTGGCTGCATTTAAAACCTTTTTTTTGTGGTATTGACTGACTTCACATTTGAAAACAGATTGGAACAGCACTAAATGTAATGAATTCCATTTAAATAACATTATAGAAGGTAAACGGATCACTATACAAGTGCATTCAGTTATTCCAGACTAATTTGAATGCTGTATTTGGCAATTTTCAGAGGCGGATTAATTTTTGTGAAAGTGCAAATCCAGATCTTAGTGTGTTGTACTTTTACAGGAATAAATGTGACTCAGGGTCGGCCAGAAACAGCCGAATGCACATGTCTGCGTGTCACAAAAAAACTAAATGCTTTCAAACACACCAGCACAGATTAATGAAGGTCTTAAAGGGACAGTCTACTCCAGAATTGTTATTGTTTAAAAAGATAGTCCCTTTATTACCCATTCCCCAGTTTTGCACAGCCAACATTGTTATATTAATACACTTTTACCTCTGTGATTACCTTGTATCTAAGCCTCTGCAGACTGCCCCCTTATTTCAGTTCTTTTGACAGACTTGAATTTTAGCCAATCAGTGCACTCTCATAAGTAACTCCACAGGCTTGAGCACAATGTTATCTATATGACACACATGAACTAACACCCTCTAGCTGTGAAAAACTGTCAAATGCATTCCGATAAGAGGCAGCCTTCAAGGGCTTAGAAATTAGCATATGAGGCTACCTAGGTTTAGCTTTCAACTAAGAATGCCAAAGGAACAAAGTAAATTTGATTATAAAAGTAAATTGGAAAGTTGTTTAAAATTGCATGCTCTGTCTGAATCATGAAAGTTTAATTTCGACTAGCCTGTCCCTTTAAATTAACAAAAAAGGGAGGGAAACATTAATTACTTCAGCTGGTATGTTTTCTCAACAAAGGCCTTGATCATATTCCAATAATAATAAAATGTCAGTAGCAATTAGACATTAATGGAATTACCAACAGTCAAGTTTACAATCAGAATGTGTTCTATCTAGCCCTGAAAAAATGCAACACAGACTTTATCTACACAAATATTTTCCCACAGAATAGCAAAATAAAACCCAGAAAGAAAATTTGAAATAGGTTGTAAAAACATTCCCACAAAAATCACTGGAGAATATTAAGATAATGTGTCAACAAATGCATTTGAAACTGAGTAGCTAGGAAATTTTGTTTTTTATTGGACTTATTTAGAAGAATGTAAATAAAAAATTCAAAACAAAAACAGGAGCCAGAATTGAAATTTGAGGCGCTGGCTCTCTGAATTCCTGATTAAGTGAATTATCAAATTTTTTCGCTCCAACAATCAAAAGCTGAATCTGAAATATTATTTGCTACAATTCTATATTCATTCACTAAATAGGAAAAAGAGGTCAAAATAGGGGTCTTTTGTCAGCAAAGGGCACATTCCTCAGCTCTGCGGTTTGGAAGGGTTTCTCCGTGTGTCTCATGAATACAATTGAAAACATTTTACTTGGGCCTAAGAGAGATGAATTCTTTTGATTTGACTTCAGCAGAGGGGCTTCCCACAGAGGAGGGGGAATTTCCAAACTCTGCTAGGAAACCCAGTCCAGAAAAAAAAAAAAATTTAGTGCTGTCAAAAACACTATAGAAACAGGATTTGTCTTTAATTATGAACCTCTCGTCCCACTTAATTTTCCCAGTAGGTTATTGGCTTCCCCCTCTAATCAGAATATCCTGTATACTTCATAACGCTTATCTAACGTCCCTTATGCATCAGTTACTACATTATCTCTGATGCTTTTCCACATATCAAGCACTTAGTATAAAGCATTTGACATTCCAGCTCTGAACAGATGGATGCATCATGTATAAATGATTAGATGGAGTATATGGAACGAATACTTTAATCAAAACAGAGCAAGCTATACATCACTCCAGTGCTTTGCAAGACAGAGAATAAATAAATAGAAAACAGGAAATATAGAAAGATTACAGGTCCCTGTCGCTTAAAGATAATACATAAAAGGACCACTAAACACGGTAGAATCAAATGCATAACTAAAAGACAATACAAAAGCATTTAGTTTGAATTTCAAATTAGAAGATTTCTCTCTAACAAATGTTCCTTCCCACTGCATCATGTGACAGCCGTTAGCCAATCACAAAATGCATATAAGTATATTCTGTGAATCTTGCACATGCTCAGTAGGTGCTGGTGCCGTAGAAAGTGTGCGTAAAATGATTGCACACCTATAGATAATGGAGGTGTATTTGAAAGTTGTTTAAAATTGAGTGCTCTTTCTAAATCATCAGTTTAATTTTGAATTTTGTGTTTCTTTAAAGGGACCCTAAACCCAAATTTGTTCTTTCATGTTTCAGATAGAGTATGCAATTTTAAGGAACTTTCTAATTTACTCATATTATCAATTTTTCTTAGTTTTCTTGCTATCTTTATTTAAAAAGCAGGAATGTGATGCATAGGAGCAGGCCCATTTTTGGTTGAGAACCTGGGTTATGCTTGCTTATTGGTGGGTAAATGAAAGCCTCCAATAAGCATGGTGCTGAAGCGAAAATGGGCTGGCTGCTAAGATTTACATTCCTGCTTTTAAAATAAAGATAGCAAGAAAACAAAGAAAAATTGATAATAGGCGTAATTAGAAAGTTGATTCAAATGTCATGCTCTGATTCATGAAAGAAAAAAAATGGGTTCAGTGTTCCTTTAAGTGGTAGTAGGGAGACAAAAGGGGTGCGAAGTACAGGTTTTAGGGAATTTTTTTATTTTTTAAATATGAGAGAGAGTGCATGAATGCACTGACAGTAATTTATAACTGCAGATCTATGATTAAAGCGGCATAGGAATGAAAAGACAGTAATTAGTTTAAAATGAAAACGCATGGCGTTTTAAAGGGACAGTCTACATCAGAATTTTTATTGTTTAAAAAGATAGATAATCCCTTTATAACCCATTTCCCAGTTTTGCATAACCAACACAGTTATATTAATATACTTTTAACCTCTGTGATTATCTTGTATCTAAGCCTCTGCAAACTGCCCCTTTATCAGTTCTTTTGACAGACTTGCAGTCTAGCCAATCAGTGCCTGCTCCCAGATAACTTCTCGTGCACGAGCACAGTGTTATCTATATGAAATATGTGAACTAACACCCTCTAGTGGTGAAAAACTGTTAAAATGCAATCTGAAAGAGGTGGCCTTCAAGGTCTAAGAAATTAGCATATGAACCTCCTAGGTTAAGCTTTCAACTAAGAATACCAAGAGAACAAAGCAAAATTGGTGATAAAAGTAAATTGGAAAATTGTTTAAAATTACATGCTCTATCTGAATCATGAAAGTTTATTTTGGCCCAGACTGTCCCTTTAAGTCAGTAAAGCAATGCAATCTGTAATCAGATCAATTCATTTAATGGGACATTAGTCAAAACTTACTTGCACATTAGTGCATTTCAATTTTGATTCGAAGCATTTGTGCAATACATGTGTATTAGCAAAAAAATTATTCTAGTAAAAAAATTAAAAAAAGTTATGACATTTTTACTGATAGCATTTACTATGTATGGGGTTTACAGAAAATACAGCCATATGCTCTGTGCACAAGCTTGCACCTGCTTACAGAGATAGCAGGGATGTGTATTGGTTCTTTAAAAATGCCACCAGCTATTAATTAGTGAACGTGCATTGCTGTCTTGCACAGGAGCAGAGAATAAGAGACATAAGCTCCATTATTTGTCATACTACACGAGTGACATGCATGAAACTACGCAAGTTTATTAAAAATTTATTGTTCTTACTGTAAATAATATTATACAGCTGATGCATTATACAATTAGGATATTGTACTCACTAGGAGAGCGGCCATGGAAGTAGTTATAATACTGTGATACATATGTCAGTATGCTAAGCCTGTCTGGAACTTTAAGTCTGACCATATCTTCAGCATCCAGCAGAGCTGGAATTCCCAGTTTATCCTCAGCAACACGAAAAGCCTGCGGTGTGGGGGAGAAAAGAAAAAAAAAAAAAAAAACACAAAAACTCAAGCAAGGCATTGTGAGAGAGTACAATAAGACTGCAATTCAGTGCCTGTGTTTGTAAATTACCAACAACAGCTGGAACCCAGGAAAAATATGCAGTGTTCTCCCCAGAAACTTTTTAGTGGGTGCACCACCCAGGCTGATTTTAAATGACCACCCGGCTAAAATATAAAAAATTAGCTAACATTAAAAATGTTAAATTTTTATTGCACAATTGTATGTTAAATTATGCAATTCAATTGTGCTTTGGATAGCAGAAAATGATATAATAGAAAATATTACACATCCCCCTCCCGGCTAGTTCATAATCCCACTGGCTGGTATAATTTTCTGTGGCGGACACTGATACGCTTTCATTGTACATGCTTAAACTATCAAACACGTAAAGGGGCACTGCAGTATAAAAACAACCAAAAGAAATGCTGTTTCAATTATTAAAGCCAAATCCTTCTTTTACAGTGCGTTCTGCAAAGGGGTTATAATCAGTAATCACCAACTGCCAAAAGAAAAAAAAGTGTAGTGTCATCTAGAGATAAACCAATAGAAATGTGACATCTCATGACTTTAATGTGCCCCTAGCAGAGACCTAAAAAAAAAAAAAAAAAAAAAAAAAAAAATTATGCTTACCTGATACATTTCTTTCTTTCCGGACATGGAGAGTCCACAACGCCATTCCAATTACTAGTGGGATATTCAACTCCTGCCCAGCAGGAGGAGGCAAAGAGCACCCCAGCAAAGCTGTTAAGTGTAACTTCCCTTACCCATAATCCCCAGTCATTCAGCCGAAGGAAAATGGAAAAAGAAGAAACATAAGGGTGAGGTTTACTCAAAAAAACTGCCAAATTATAATTAAAAAGAGGGCGGGGTAGTGGACTCTATGTCCAGGAAAGAAATTTATCAGGTAAGAAAAAATTTTGTTTTCTTTCCTATGACATGGAGAGTCCACAACATCATTCCAAATACTAGTGGGAACCAATACCCAAGCTAGAAGACATGGAATGAACAGGGAGGGAGAAAAAAAGCAGGAGGACCTAAACAGAAGGCACCACCGTTTTTAGAACCTGTCTCCCAAAAGATGCCTCGGCCAAGGCAAAAGTATAAAATTTGTAGAATTTGGCAAAAGTATGCAGAGAGGACCATGTTGCCGCCTTGCAAATCTATACCACAGAAGCTTCATTTTTGAAAGCCCAAGAAGATGAGACAGCCCTAATGGAATTAGCCATAATTCTCTCAGGAGGCTGCTGTCCAGCAGTCTCATAAGCCAAATGACTCAAACTTCTCAACCAGAGAGACAGAGAAGAAGAAGAAGCCTTCTGACCCTTACGTTTTCCAGAGAAAACAACAAAAAGGGCAGAAGATTGCCGAAAATCTTAAGTAGCTTGTAAGTAAAATTTTAGAGCCCTCACAACATCCAAGTTATGCAAAAGATGTTCCTTATGAGAAGAAGGATTAGGACAAAAAGAAGGAACAACAATTTCCTGATTAATGTTTCGATCCGTCACCACCTTAGGGAGAAAACCCAATTTAGCATGAAGGATCGCCTTATGAGCATGAAAAATAAGGTACGGGGAATCACGCTGCAGAGCTGAAAGCTCAGACACTCTGCGAGCGGAAGAAATAGGAAAAAGAAATAAAACCTTCCAAGATAACAATTTTATATCAACAACATGCATTGGCTCAAACGGAGCCTGCTGCAAAACTTTAAGAACTAGATTAAGGCTCCACGGGGGAGCAACAGGTTTAAACACAGGCCTGATTCTAACCAGGGTCTGAACAAAGGCTTGAACATCTGTTAAGTCTGCCAGACGTTTGTGCAAAAGGATAGATAATTCAGAAATCTTACCCTTTAGAGTACTGACCGATAGACCCTTCTCTATGCCATCCTGAAGAAAAGACCAAGTCCGGGGAATCCTCACCCCGCTCCAGGAGAACCTCTTAGATTCACACCAATAAAGATATTAATGCCATATCTTAAGGTAAATCTTGCGAATAACAGGTTTGCAAGCCTGAAACATAGTTTTAATGACCGCTTCAGAAAAACCACGTCTAGACAGAACTAGGCGTTCAATCTCCAAGCAGCTAGCTTCAGAGAATCTAGGTTTGGATGGAGGAAAGGACCCTGAATTAGAAGGTCCTTCCTCTGAGGTAACCTCCAAGGAGGTAGAGATGACATCATTACCAGATCTGCAAGGCCATGCAGGAGCTATTAGGATTACCGATGCTCTCTCCTGTTTGATACAAGCAATGACTCGTGGAAGGAGAGCAAACGGAGGAAACAGATATGCCAGAGAAAACCTCCAAGGAACCGCTAGAGCATCTATCAGAACGGCCTGAGGATCTCTTGACCTCTAACCGTACTTTGGAACCTTGGCATTTTGGCGGGACACCATCAGATCCAACTCTGGAACCCCCCACCTGAGGGTTATCTGAGAGAACACTTCCAGATGGAGAGCCCACTCCCCGGGATGAAAGGTCTGTCTGTTCAGAAAATCTGCCTCCCAGTTATCCACTCCTAGAATGTGGATGGCAGATAGAAGACAATCGTGGGCTTCCTCCCACTGCTGAATGCCTTCATGGCTAAGGAACTCCAAGTACCTCCCTGGTGGTTGATGTAAGCCACTGAGGTGATGTTGTCCAACTGGAATCCGATAAACCAGACCAAAGAGAGTTGAGGCCACGCTAATAGGAAATTGAAGATGGCTCTCAACTCCAAGATGTTTATGGAAGAGGAGGACTCTTCC
The DNA here is from genome assembly GCF_027579735.1 of Bombina bombina. Lineage (NCBI taxonomy): Eukaryota > Metazoa > Chordata > Amphibia > Anura > Bombinatoridae > Bombina > Bombina bombina. Next base: position 152,253,536 of record NC_069509.1, on the reverse strand, counting down.
AGAGGCCCCAGGCCCGGAGCCTTCAGAGAACCCCAAACAGCTCCCCAGCCTGACAGGCTGGCGCCGTAGTCACAATCTCCCAGGAAGGTCTCAGAAAGCAAGTGCCCTGAGACAGATGTTCCTGTGACATCCACCATGAGAGTCTCTTGTTAGAGGGTCCAGATTTATTCTCTGTGATAAATCCGAATGGTCTCCGTTCCATTGACGGAGCATACAAAGTTGGAGCGGTCACAGATGGATCCGAGCGAAAGGAATGATATCCATGAATGCCACCATCAGACTAATCACCTCCATGCATTGAGACACTGATGGATGAAAGGCAGACTGGAGAGAAAGGCAGGAAGCAAGAAGTTTGGATTTTCTGACCTCCGTAAGGAAAATTTTCATGGACAGGGAATCTATTATTGTCCCGAGGAAACACACTTTGGTAGATGGGATTAGAGAACTCTTTCCCAAATTCACCTTCCACCCGTGGGAACGTAGAAAAGACAACAGCATCTTTGTATGAGATTGGGCTAGTTGAAAAGATGACGCCTGAACCACGATGTTGTCTAAATAAGGCACCACAGCAATTCCCTGGGATCTTATCACTGCCAATAGCACCCCCAGAAAGTTTGTGAATATTCTGGGAGTCGTGGCCAGACCAAACAGAAGTGCAACAAACTGGAAATGCTTGTCCAGAAAAGCAAACCTCAGAAACTGGTGGTGTTCCCTGTGAATGGGAACATGAAGGCATGAGTCCGTCAGGTCTATGGTCGTCATAAACTCACCTTCCTGTACCAAAGGAAGAATGGAACGCATAGTTTCCATTTTGAAGGATGGGACCCTCAGGAATTTGTTGACACGAGGTCTAGAATGAGACAGAAAGTTCCCTTCTTTTTGGGAACCACAAATAGATTTGAATAGAATCCTAGACCTGGTTCCCTTAGATGGACTGGAACAATAACTCCCAGGGAGGATAGGTCCTTTACACAGTTTAAGAAGGCTTCCTTCTTTACCTGGTTGTAGGATAGTCTTGACAGGAAAAATCTGGGGCAAGACTCGAATCCCATTCTGTAACCCTGGGATACTATGTCAACAGCCCATGAATCTTGAACATCACATACCCAGGCTTGACGAAAGAGAGAAAGCCTGCCCCCCACCTGAATCGGGGGCGGAATCTTCATGCTGATTTAGAGTCAGCAGAAGGCTTCTTGTTTTGCTTTCCCTTGTTTCAGGGCTGGCTGGATTTCAAAGTGGATCTGGATTGGTCAGGTCTGGAAGAGGATGACTTGTGTGCCTTAAAGTTATGAAAGGAACAAAAATTAGGAGTCTGACGACCCCTAGGTCTATTCTTCTTGTCCTGAGGTAGGAAAGATCCCTTTCCACCCGTAATCTCTGAAATGATCTCCGCCACACCAGGTCCAAACAGAGTCTTTCCCTTGTAAGGTAAACCCAAAAGCTTGGCCTTAGAAGAGACATCGGCCGACCAAGATTTTAACCACAGAGCTCTGTGAGCTAGTAAAGTGAAACCAGACATTTTAGCTCTCAGTCAAATTATCTGCATGTTGGCATCACAGATAAAGGTATTGGCCAATTTGAGAGCTTTGATCCTATCTTGGATCTCCTCCACTGTAGTCTCCTCTGCAATAAGACCCGATAATGCATCGCACCAATAGGATGCAGCTCCCGCAACCGTGGCAATACTCGCTGCAGGTTGCCACTGTAATCCTTGATGGATGTACATCTTTTTTAAGTAAGCCTCTAGCTTCTTATCCATTAGATCCTTAAAAGATCAATTATCCTCTATAGGAATAGTAGTTCTCTTGGCAAGAGTAAAAATTGCTCCTTCTACTTTAGGAACAGCGTGTCATGAGTCACGAATAGAGTCAGCAACAGGAAACATCTTCTTAAAAACAGGGGAAAGGGAAAAAGGAACCCCTGGCTTATCCCATTCCTGAGCAATAATTTCAGACATCTTCCTTGGGACAGGAAAAACCTCCTCAGAAGATGGGGAATCATAAACTCTATCCAATTTAGAAGACTTTGTGGGGTTGACAGCAACCAAAGTCGTCTAAAGTAGCTAGAACCTCTTTCAGTAGTAACCGGAGGTGTTCAAGCTTAAATCTAAAATTACCTCTTCAGTTTCTGAAGATTTTTTTGCTGAAGTGTCAGTCTAAGATCTCACCTTCAGAAGCTACTGAAGTATTCTCCTCAGACATCTGAGAAAGATTGGCTAATGCAGACCTAGAGTCAGAAGTCTTACTATCAGGCAGATGTTTAGATTTTCTCTTACACTTACCAGATGAAGGGAAAGCTGACAAAGCCGCTGTTACTGCAGAAGAAATCTGAGCAGCAAAATCCCCAGGTAAATAAACACCCCCAGGTGGATGAGAGGACACAGAAGGCACATTATGAGAAACAATTAAGGCTTGGGACGTTTGAGGAGAAAGCTGAGGCATGTCACGCACAGTATTATCCTGAGAGACAGTAGGCTCAGAAGGGAGTAATTTGTCCTTAAATTTTAAAGTTGCATAGGCAAAACAATTTGGGCCTCTAAACAAAGTAAACATTTATCCATACAGATGGACTGATCCTGTTTTGAGTCCATGGCTATGAGGAAATAAGTCCCACAAGTAATGGCAAAATTAAACAAATGAAGAATAAAATTAAGCAAATTTAAATTCAAATAATTATCAATGAAAATTAAATATAAACATTTTTAATAATAACTATAGAAGGTAGCTTTCAGAAACAACCTCAGATTGCCTGAGGCTCCTACCACCAAAAGAAATACCCCACTAGTAAGAGGAAAAAAAATGACTCCTTGAAGAGATCCTCTCCTCTTAAACGATCTGGGTAGATAATGTAAATAAAGTGGACACGAGAAGAGCTGGAGATCCACTCCTCCGTAGCAAATGCTTACTGTGGTCTCAAGGCACCGCTTCCCTAAACCGGAAGTGCGGGCGTCATGTGACCGGGGCTAAAATAAACTGCGCAATATTTCTTATAAGTAGCAAAAAATGCGCAGTGATAGACAGTTAAAAAACGGCTCTTCCGTTTAAAACGCAAATAAGCCCTTAATAGCCAATAGCCTCAATACATAGCCAGAGGTTAAATAATAAAAGATATCATTTACCATTACCCTCTTACATCCCTTAGCCAAATGTCAAGTCTCATAGAAACAGAATTTGACGGTAGATAAGAACCAAAAAGGCCCATCAAGTCTACCCATAACTCATACTGAATTAAGTGCGCCAAATATTGTCCCAGATTAAGTGTGCCAAATATATTGTCCCCAAATGAATATATAAAAATAAGGATTATTATGTCCCAGAAAAAAGGATCTGAAAAAGAGGGTTAACCTCTTAAGTGCTGCTGTCCTTCTGTACCTAGAAGGCAAAGGCATTTACCTTAGATGGAAGATAAACAAGGGGCGCCAACATAGTGTGAATCGTTCAAACAACAAATATAAAAGTGATGTGCAAAAAACTACTCACAAGGAAAGTGGCACCTTAAATGAATAAGGTGCGATAAAGCAGGCTGACATTCAAATTCCAGCAGTCAGTACGCTGGAGGTCTCACCCAGAGGACCTGTGGAATCCAGATAGGCGTCTAGAAAGTAGCACCCACGTTTTTTAGGGCCAATGGCCGGACCAGGTGAGCTGCAAGCTGATAGGTGTTCTCCTGCTGCACTCACGCCACCGAGACTTTTCTCCAAAAACGACAGTGTCAGTGTATGAAAGGTTCCGTGGTAAAAGTCCTGTTTCAAAAACAAGTGGATCGTGGAAAGAAGCAAAAATACCGGGTCGTGGTATAAAACAAACAGTATTTATTTTGCAACGCGTTTCTCAGTCTATTCCAGACCGTTTCATCAGGCATAATCATAGTTAACAATAGAGATCTATTTAAACCCACAGTGACCCGGAATTGAAACAAAAGGTCAACTCTATTAACAATGTTGCAATTGCAAAAACATTTAACTTTTGATACATTGTATAAATTGGTTTGAACAATTGTGACCACACAGATAACACTTAAATAAAAAGTATATAAAAAACCCTATTCGCAATTACCAAATATATCTGGAAAAAAATAAAATATCTCATAGTAAACTGGACATATATTAACATGTGTGTATATGTATATCTCATCTCCTGGATACATATATATTTTTTACAATTTTTATATGTCACTTATTTATAGTAAGCATTTGTCACGAACATTTCTTTTTTAGTTTTATATTTATAAGAAAATTCCTTTTAGTTTGGTTTTAAAAATTAGAGTCATTTATTAAAAAGACCAAATAAGATTATCTTCTAGACATTGTGAGACATGTAGATCAATTTATATATTTTGTATCAATACTAATCCTTTTTGCAAGAAATTCAAACAAGACATAAAGGTAGCCTTTTGATTTTTCCATTGCCTAGCACACATTAGGTCCTGGGTTCGAATCCAACCAGGAGATGAGATATACATATACACACATGTTAATATATGTCCAGTTTACTATGAGATATTTTATTTTTTTCCAGATATATTTGGTAATTGCGAATAGGGTTTTTTATATACTTTTTATTTAAGTGTTATCTGTGTGGTCACAATTGTTCAAACCAATTTATACAATGTATCAAAAGTTAAATGTTTTTGCAATTGCAACATTGTTAATAGAGTTGACCTTTTGTTTCAATTCCGGGTCACTGTGGGTTTAAATAGATCTCTATTGTTAACTATGATTATGCCTGATGAAACGGTCTGGAATAGACTGAGAAACGCGTTGCAAAATAAATACTGTTTGTTTTATACCACGACCCGGTATTTTTGCTTCTTTCCACGATCCACTTGTTTTTGAAACAGGACTTTTACCACGGAACCTTTCATACACTGACACTGTCGTTTTTGGAGAAAAGTCTCGGTGGCGTGAGTGCAGCAGGAGAACACCTATCAGCTTGCAGCTCACCTGGTCCGGCCATTGGCCCTAAAAAACGTGGGTGCTACTTTCTAGACGCCTATCTGGATTCCACAGGTCCTCTGGGTGAGACCTCCAGCGTACTGACTGCTGGAATTTGAATGTCAGCCTGCTTTATCGCACCTTATTCATTTAAGGTGCCACTTTCCTTGTGAGTAGTTTTTTGCACATCACTTTTATATTTGTTGTTTGAACGATTCACACTATGTTGGCGCCCCTTGTTTATCTTCCATTCTAGACACCCTGACCCATCGCACCGCGGGACACAAGAGGAGCACGCCAAACACCTGAACACATCACCGTTCACATATTAGGATTGGACACTTATTTTTTACATCACAGCAATTTTTGGGACATTGATAAGTACTTTTTTTATATATTTTACTAATCGCCACAAATATCATTGTTTATCTGTGATATCTGATTATTTCAATGTATCACTAATATTATACACAAATTGTCCTGAGCACTTGTTTTACACACAATTTATTTTCGTCATTATTATAAATTTTTTACACATACCAAACACTGTGCTGTTTATATAAAAAAATTTTTTTTTTTTTTTTTTTTTATTTATGCATACGGGTACAAACCCAATCATAAAGTGGTAGGTCCCACTTTGATAACCTGTGTTCCAAGCGCATCCTCTTAAGTTTTTTCCTCCTCAGGAATTTCTTTTTATATTATTTACCTTAGATCCAACTGCATGATAGATGCTGATCCTTGGGTGTGGCAGGCACTTTGCTCCCTGTCATGGACCTGTAGGAAAAGAAAGAACAGAGTAACCAAGCAAAATGTTAAAAGTAAAGCAAAGACATCCTCGCCGCCTTTTAACAGCTAAAAGCCACCACTACTCTTACTCAAGAGATTGACATGGACACAGCTAGACCACAATTCTTGCTTGCAGGGAAAAGTACCCTTAAAAGGATTAAAATCTTCAGATACCAACTTCGCACAACCTCCATTGACAGAGGCAAAGAGAATGACTGGGGATTATGGGTAAGGGAAGTTACACTTAACAGCTTTGCAGGGGTGCTCTTTGCCTCCTCCTGCTGGCCACTAGTAATTGGAATGATGTCGTGGACCCTCCATGTCATAGGAAAGAAACTCAGATTAAATTCCTCATGAAATATCTAATTATGGGTAGTAAAACTACTTTACAGTGCAGGGGGGGATCAGATAAATAATATGCAGGATGCTTTTAATAAAGGGTACAGTATCTCATTGGATTGCAAACAATGCAAATTTCAGGGGTATTTTAAGCATTTATTGTGTATGAAAACATCTTGCAATTTATTATTTAACCCTTTAAGGACACAGCTTTCAGTTTGCTCAATTGTTTTATGACGGAAAAATTCCGTCATATGTCCTTAAGAGGTTAAAGGCTGATATATGCGATGCAAATATAAACAATAGTTTAACATCCCTTAAGGATACCAGATTTTGGATAATACTCTGGTACCTAGAATCTACTCTTTAGCCCCTGCCTCAGCGGATACATAAGGCCCATTTACTATCTGAAGGATAAACAAGGTTCCAAACTAGGGAACCTGTCCGCATGTCTTCTTGTTAAGCGGGCAGCAGATGCTGCTAAAGCCCAACTCACAAGTGAAGAGCCTGTCAATCACCACAAACAACAAGTTTGGGGGGGGGGGGATTTATCTCCAGCACCTCTGAGGTGGCAGAGAGGTTAAGAAGTAGTAGACATAACAGCTGCTTTTAAAAGGTCTACTCCAGAATTTGTATTGTTTAAAAAGAAATATATTTATTCCGCTTTCCCCAGGTTTGCGCATCCAACACAGTTATAATATACTTTTTACCTCTGTGATTACCTTGCATTTAAGCCTCTGTAGACTGCCCCCTTATTTCAGTTCTTTTGACAGACTTGGATTTTAGCCAATCAGTGCTGACTCCTATGTAACTCCACGGGCGTGAGCACAATGTTAACTATATGGCACGCATAAACTAATGACCTCTAGCAGTGAAAACATTTCAACATGCAGAGACAAGAGGTTGCCATCAAGGGCTTAGAAATTAGCATATGAGCCTACTTAGGTTTAGCTTTCAACAAAGAATACCAAGAGAACAACGCAAAATTGATGATAAAAGTAAATTGGGAAGTTGTTTAAACCTGCATGCTCTATCTAAATAATGAGTGAGGGCTCTAAAGCTGCCTTCACTGTTCAGTACATGGGGCATGTTTTATTTAAAAGGGCCACTAAAGTATAAATTAAACTTTCATGATTCAGGTAGAGCATGCAATTTTAAAACATTAAATTTTACTTCTATTATCAAAATGGGCACAATATGTTTATGTGCACATTTGCTAAGGCACCAGTTCCTACTGAGCATGTGACAGTTTACAGAATATGCATTTTGTGACAGGCTGATGGCTGTCACATGATACAGGGGGGAGGTAAAATTAATTTTAAATGAGTAGTAGTTTTTTTTTTTCTTCTGGCAGATTTCAAAGTGATATTGCATTGTTGTTGTGTTTTTTATGTCTATTATGCATTTCTATTGTATTTAATGGTCCTTGGGGGGTTGAAAATAATAATAATAATTTGTTTTATATAATAATTTTTAAAGTAACAAATGTAAGTCACAGGCTTAACTCTTTAAATGTTGAAATCGATTGCATGTGCTCAAGTCTTGTTATGGAATTATAAAAGATTTAAGAAACGCACATATGTCATTTCACTATAAAGCTTGTCTAATTTCCGAATCGCTGCATCAGCAGCGGACATCTGTTAAAACTTAGCAAATAGGAGCTTGTTTACACGGTTACAATGAATACAGGGTTGCGTACTGTTACAGATTTAGTAAAGGAGATGAGATAACAGGGGCTACAGACTGAATAGCCACGATAATACAAGACAAACCAATAACATAAATGCTCTAACTGATTTAGTTGCGTGCCCCCCTTAAAGGGACAGTCTAGTCCAAAACAAACATTCATTATTCTGATAGGGCATGTAATTTTAAACAATTTTCCAATTTACTTCTATCACTAATTTTGCTTTGTTCTCTTGGTATTCTTAGTTGAAAGCTAAATCTAGGAGGTTCATATGCTAATTTTTAAGCCCTTGAGGGCCGCCTCTTATCTCAGGACATTTTGACAGTTTTTCACCACTAGAGGTTGTTAGTTCATGCGTTTAACACGTGGAGTTCCTAGGATCCAGCACAGATTGGCTAAAATGCAAGTCTTTCAAAAGAACTGAAATAAGGGGCAGTTTGCAGAGGCTTAGATACAAGGTAATCACAGAGGTAAAAAGTGTATTAATAGAACTGTGTTGGTTATGCAAAACTAGGGAATGGGTAATAAAGGTATTATCTAGCTATAAAACAATAAATATTCTGGTGTAGACTGTCCCTTTAAATGGATATTGTAGTCGTTATTGTCTACGGTCTTTCAAGTGAGAGAGGAATAAGCACAGGCAAGAGATGTTCAAAGTCCTTTAAACATTTTTCAGATATAAATATATTTCCAGCTTGTTAAATTGCTGCCTTCTATATGCAAGATAGAAAAGAAAGGAGTACAATGACCTTTGAATTCTACAACAAATTAGGGACAAACTTTTAGCAGTGGCCCACCGTCATTTGGGGTGTGGCCTCAGAAGGGGTGGGGTTGCAGGATTGGCTTAGGTAGTCCCTTAACTGCATCAATGTGCACAACAAGCTCTGCTAGTCATGCACATCGCAGCCTGTAAAAAAAATTACAAGCCCTTTTCGTCGTCAAGCAGGGGGATCGCTGATCAACCAATTTTTGGCGATAACCCGCACTAGAGGCCGAATCATTGGTGGCACTCCAAGGATGCATGGGAATGCTTGTGACGTCACCACTTACGCGCGTGGTGATGTGACAAAGGGGCTGAACCAGGATCCACTGGTAGCTGCAAGGGAGCAGGTTCTTCAAACTTGGAGCAGAACTACAAAGCAGAAGTTTTAAAAATAAAGTAAAGAGACAGATGGGGATTTGATTGGGGATATTACATTATATGCACAATAAAAAATAATCTGGTGTGTCTAATAAAGTTTATTATCTATTAGACAAGTACCTCTTTAATTTTGTCTGGATGGTCAGGTGATCACTGTGGTATCAGTAAACACCTTGCAAGGAAACTCTGATGACAATTTAGTAAGGTGATCACTGGGCTATTTTCAATATTATAGTAATTTGCAGTAGCTCTCTCACATGCTGTGAATTATAAATAAAATAATGGTATATTGTGAATCTGCTGGGACTGAAATAAATAAATAAATATATATATATATATATATATATATATATATATATATATATATATATATATATATATTTATATATATATTTATCTCATTTGTGTGGGTCACTCACTTACAATAGGGTTTAAATGTAGATAACAAAAAAATCTCAATATTGACAGCACTGGGGTCAAAAAAAGGCTTAGCAGCAAAATGGTTAAAACCGTTAGGGGGGGGGGGGGGGGGGGGGGAAAAAAAAAAAAAAAACTTACCAAATTGTTATTTTCATAGACATTTTCTTTGCTGAGAGAATTGAAATCTCTGGAAATAGTAAAAAAAAAAATCTGATGTCAGGCAAACATTTTAAAGCCAAAACAACTTAATTTACAAAAGAAATCTAGTGCTTTGGAAAATGTAATTTTACCATTAACAGGATTACAATTTAGGACGTTTGTTTTCAAAAAGGCATTTTCTGGATACTAAATGAGCATTTTTGACATCATTGAAAATGGAAAGCAAATTAAAAAGCACATTAAAATAAGATTTAATTACAGGCATCTAAAAGGAGCATTTTAAAAATGAATACATTTATTAATGCATGTGGGATGTGTCGCTGTTAAACAGCCAATGAGCTTCTATCCCACAAACCAGTTGTGCACACAATATGCACTTCCCGTTTGCTTCATAAACATAGCTCTGAAGGTATTACATTAAAATATAGATGTGTGAGAAACAGCATCGGAACTTTAAACTGAATGCAGCATATAATAAAAAAACAGAATTTATGTTTACCTGATAAATTTCTTTCTCCAACGGTGTGTCCGGTCCACGGCGTCATCCTTACTTGTGGGATATTCTCTTCCCCAACAGGAAATGGCAAAGAGCCCAGCAAAGCTGGTCACATGATCCCTCCTAGGCTCCGCCTACCCCAGTCATTCGACCGACGTTAAGGAGGAATATTTGCATAGGAGAAACCATATGGTACCGTGGTGACTGTAGTTAAAGAAAATAAAATATCAGACCTGATTAAAAAAACCAGGGCGGGCCGTGGACCGGACACACCGTTGGAGAAAGAAATTTATCAGGTAAACATAAATTCTGTTTTCTCCAACATAGGTGTGTCCGGTCCACGGCGTCATCCTTACTTGTGGGAACCAATACCAAAGCTTTAGGACACGGATGAAGGGAGGGAGCAAATCAGGTCACCTAAATGGAAGGCACCACGGCTTGCAAAACCTTTCTCCCAAAAATAGCCTCAGAAGAAGCAAAAGTATCAAACTTGTAAAATTTGGTAAAAGTGTGCAGTGAAGACCAAGTCGCTGCCCTACATATCTGATCAACAGAAGCCTCGTTCTTGAAGGCCCATGTGGAAGCCACAGCCCTAGTGGAATGAGCTGTGATTCTTTCGGGAGGCTGCCGTCCGGCAGTCTCGTAAGCCAATCTGATGATGCTTTTAATCCAAAAAGAGAGAGAGGTAGAAGTTGCTTTTTGACCTCTCCTTTTACCTGAATAAACAACAAACAAGGAAGATGTTTGTCTAAAATCCTTTGTAGCATCTAAATAGAATTTTAGAGCGCGAACAACATCCAAATTGTGCAACAAACGTTCCTTCTTTGAAACTGGTTTTGGACACAGAGAAGGTACGATAATCTCCTGGTTAATGTTTTTGTTAGAAACAACTTTTGGAAGAAAACCAGGTTTAGTACGTAAAACCACCTTATCTGCATGGAACACCAGATAAGGAGGAGAACACTGCAGAGCAGATAATTCTGAGACTCTTCTAGCAGAAGAAATCGCAACTAAAAACAAAACTTTCAAGATAATAACTTAATATCAACGGAATGTAAGGGTTCAAACGGAACCCCCTGAAGAACTGAAAGAACTAAATTGAGACTCCAAGGAGGAGTCAAAGGTTTGTAAACAGGCTTGATTCTAACCAGAGCCTGAACAAAGGCTTGAACATCTGGCACAGCTGCCAGCTTTTTGTGAAGTAATACCGACAAGGCAGAAATCTGTCCCTTCAGGGAACTTGCAGATAATCCTTTTTCCAATCCTTCTTGAAGGAAGGATAGAATCCTAGGAATCTTAACCTTGTCCCAAGGGAATCCTTTAGATTCACACCAACAGATATATTTTTTCCAAATTTTGTGGTAAATCTTTCTAGTCACAGGCTTTCTGGCCTGAACAAGAGTATCGATAACAGAATCTGAGAATCCTCGCTTCGATAAAATCAAGCGTTCAATCTCCAAGCAGTCAGCTGGAGTGAAACCAGATTCGGATGTTCGAACGGACCCTGAACAAGAAGGTCTCGTCTCAAAGGTAGCTTCCAAGGTGGAGCCGATGACATATTCACCAGATCTGCATACCAAGTCCTGCGTGGCCACGCAGGAGCTATCAAGATCACCGACGCCCTCTCCTGCTTGATCCTGGCTATCAGCCTGGGGATGAGAGGAAATGGCGGGAACACATAAGCTAGTTTGAAGGTCCAAGGTGCTACTAGTGCATCCACTAGAGCCGCCTTGGGATCCCTGGATCTGGCCCCGTAGCAAGGAACTTTGAAGTTCTGACGAGAGGCCATCAGATCCATGTCTGGAATGCCCCACAGGTGAGTGACTTGGGCAAAGATTTCCGGATGGAGTTCCCACTCCCCCGGATGCAATGTCTGCCGACTCAGAAAATCCGCTTCCCAATTTTCCACTCCTGGGATGTGGATAGCAGACAGGTGGCAGGAGTGAGACTCCGCCCAAAGAATAATTTTGGTTACTTCTTCCATCGCTAGGGAACTCCTTGTTCCCCCCTGATGGTTGATGTACGCAACAGTCGTCATGTTGTCTGATTGAAACCGTATGAACCTGGTCCTCGCAAGCTGGGGCCAGGCCTGAAGAGCATTGAATATCGCTCTCAGTTCCAGAATATTTATCGGTAGAAGAGATTCTTCCCGAGACCAAAGACCCTGAGCTTTCAGGGATCCCCAGACCGCGCCCCAGCCTATCAGACTGGCGTCGGTCGTGACAATGACCCACTCTGGTCTGTGGAACATCATCCCTTGAGACAGATTGTCCAGGGACAGCCACCAACGGAGTGAGTCTCTGGTCCTCTGATTTACTTGTATCTTCGGAGACAAGTCTGTATAGTCCCCATTCCACTGACTGAGCATGCACAGTTGTAATGGTCTTAGATGAATGCGCGCAAAAGGAACTATGTCCATCGCCGCCACCATCAACCCGATCACTTCCATGCACTGAGCTATGGAAGGAAGAGGAACGGAATGAAGTATCCGACAAGAGTCCAGAAGCTTTGTTTTTCTGGCCTCTGTTAGAAAGATCCTCATTTCTAAGGAGTCTATAATTGTTCCCAAGAAGGGAACCCTTGTTGACGGGGATAGAGAACTCTTTTCCACGTTCACTTTCCAGCCGTGAGATCTGAGAAAGGCCAGGACAATGTCCGTGTGAGCCTTTGCTTGAGGAAGGGACGACGCTTGAATCAGAATGTCGTCCAGGTAAGGTACTACTGCAATGCCCCTTGGTCTTAGCACCGCTAGAAGGGACCCTAGTACCTTTGTGAAAATCCTTGGAGCAGTGGCTAATCCGAAAGGAAGCGCCACGAACTGGTAATGTTTGTCCAGGAATGCAAACCTTAGGAACCGATGATGTTCCTTGTGGATAGGAATATGTAGATACGCATCCTTAAATCCACCGTGGTCATGAATTGACCTTCCTGGATGGAAGGAAGGATAGTTCGAATGGTTTCCATCTTGAACGATGGGACCTTGAGAAATTTGTTTAAGATCTTGAGATCTAGGATTGGTCTGAACGTTCCCTCTTTTTTGGGAACTATGAACAGATTGGAGTAGAACCCCATCCCTTGTTCTCTTAATGGAACAGGATGAATCACTCCCATTTTAACAGGTCTTCTACACAATGTAAGAACGCCTGTCTTTTTATGTGGTCTGAAGACAACTGCGACCTGTGGAACCTCCCCCTTGGGGGAAGTCCCTTGAATTCCAGAAGATAACCCTGGAGACTATTTCTAGCGCCCAAGGATCCAGAACATCTCTTGCCCAAGCCTGAGCGAAGAGAGAGAGTCTGCCCCCCACCAGATCCGGTCCCGGATCGGGGGCCAATATTTCATGCTGTCTTGGTAGCAGTGGCAGGTTTCTTGGCCTGCTTTCCCTTGTTCCAGCCTTGCATTGGTCTCCAAGCTGGCTTGGCCTGAGAAGTATTACCCTCTTGCTTAGAGGACGTAGCACCTTGGGCTGGTCCGTTTTTACGAAAGGGACGAAAATTAGGTCTATTTTTTGCCTTGAAAGGCCGATCCTGAGGAAGGGCGTGGCCCTTACCCCCAGTGATATCAGAGATAATCTCTTTCAAGTCAGGACCAAACAACGTTTTCCCCTTGAAAGGAATGTTTAGTAGCTTGTTCTTGGAAGACGCATCAGCCGACCAAGATTTCAACCAAAGCGCTCTGCGCGCCACAATAGCAAACCCAGAGTTCTTAGCCGCTAACTTAGCCAATTGCAAAGAGGCGTCTAGAGTGAAAGAATTAGCCAATTTGAGAGCATTGATTCTGTCCATAATCTCCTCATAAGGAGGAGAGTCACTATCGAGCACCTTAAGCAGTTCATCAAACCAGAAATATGCGGCAGTAGTGACAGGGACAATGCATGAAATGGGTTGTAGAAGGTAACCCTGCTGAACAAACATCTTTTTAAGCAAACCTTCTAATTTTTATCCATAGGATCTTTGAAAGCACAACTATCCTCTATGGGAATAGTGGTGCGTTTGTTTAAAGTAGAAACCGCTCCCTCGACCTTGGGGACTGACTGCCATAAGTCCTTTCTGGGGTCGACCATAGGAAACAATTTTTTAAATATGGGGGGAGGGACGAAAGGAATACCGGGCCTTTCCCATTCTTTATTAACAATGTCCGCCACCCGCTTGGGTATAGGAAAAGCTTCTGGGAGCCCCGGCACCTCTAGGAACTTGTCCATTTTACATAGTTTCTCTGGGATGACTAAATTTTCACAATCATCCAGAGTGGATAATACCTCCTTAAGCAAAATGCGGAGATGTTCCAATTTAAATTTAAATGTAATCACATCAGATTCAGCCTGCTGAGAAATGTTCCCTAAATCAGTAATTTCTCCCTCAGACAAAACCTCCCTGGCCCCCTCAGATTGGGTTAGGGGCCCTTCAGAGATATTAATATCAGCGTCGTCATGCTCTTCAGTAACTAAAACAGAGCAGCCACGCTTACGCTGACAAGGGTTCATTTTGGCTAAAATGTTTTTGACAGAATTATCCATTACAGCCGTTAATTGTTGCATAGTAAGGAGTATTGGCGCGCTAGATGTACTAGGGGCCTCCTGAGTGGGCAAGACTCGTGTAGACGAAGGAGGGAATGATGCAGTACCATGCTTACTCCCCTCACTTGAGGAATCATCTTGGGCATCATTGTCATTATCACATAAATCACATTTATTTAAATGAATAGGAATTCTGGCTTCCCCACATTCAGAACACAGTCTATCTGGTAGTTCAGACATGTTAAACAGGCATAAACTTGATCAGAAAGTACAAAAAACGTTTTAAAATAAAACCGTTACTGTCACTTTAAATTTTAAACTGAACACACTTTATTACTGCAATTGCGAAAAAACATGAAGGAATTGTTCAAAATTCACCAAATTTTCACCACAGCGTCTTAAAGCCTTGAAAATATTGCACACCAATTTTGGAAGCTTTAACCCTTAAAATAACGGAACCGGAGCCGTTTTAAGCTTTAAACCCCTTTACAGTCCCTGGTATCTGCTTTGCTGAGACCCAACCAAACCCAAAGGGGAATACGATACCAAATGACGCCTTCAGAAGTCTTTTATAAGTATCAGAGCTCCTCTCACATGCGACTGCATGCCATGCCTCTCAAAAACAAGTGCGCAACACCGGCGCGAAAATGAGACTCTGCCTATGCTTTGGGAAAGCCCCTAAAGAATAAGGTGTCTAAAACAGTGCCTGCCGATATTATTATATCAAAATACCCAGATAAAATGATTCCTCAAGGCTAAATATGTGTTAATAATCAATCGATTTAGCCCAGAAAAAGTCTACAGTTTAAATAAGCCCTTGTGAAGCCCTTATTTACAATCGTAATAAACATGGCTTACCGGATCCCATAGGGAAAATGACAGCTTCCAGCATTACATCGTCTTGTTAGAATGTGTCATACCTCAAGCAGCAAGGGACTGCAAACTGTTCCCCCAACTGAAGTTAATTGCTCTCAACAGTCCTGTGTGGAACAGCCATGGATTTTAGTTACGGTTGCTAAAATCATTTTCCTCATACAAACAGAATTCTTCATCTCTTTTCTGTTTCTGAGTAAATAGTACGTACCAGCACTATTTGAAAATAACAAACTCTTGATTGAATAATGAAAAACTACAGTTAAACACTAAAAAACTCTAAGCCATCTCCGTGGAGATGTTGCCTGTACAACGGCAAAGAGAATGACTGGGGTAGGCGGAGCCTAGGAGGGATCATGTGACCAGCTTTGCTGGGCTCTTTGCCATTTCCTGTTGGGGAAGAGAATATCCCACAAGTAAGGATGACGCCGTGGACCGGACACACCTATGTTGGAGAAATGACTTGTCCAATAAAACATGCACAAAATATTTTAACATGAGTAAAAAGTGCTCATTAATATGGATAATTTTTTTTTTATTTAATGCTCCTTAAAGGGATATCATTTTTATTGCAGGATTCAGATAGAGTATGCAATTTTAAGCAACTTTCTAATTTATTCCTTTTATCAATTTGTCTTTATTCTCTTGGTAGCTTTATTTGGCCACCAATCAGCAAGCGCTACCCAGGTTCTGAACCAAAAATGGCCTGGCTCCTAAGCTTACATTCCAGCTTTTCCAAATAAAGATACAAAGAAAAATTGATAATAGGAGTAAGTTAGAAAATGTCTTAAAATTGGATGCTCTGACTAATGAAAAAAATAAATAAATAAAGTGTATATATATATAAAACAATAAATTTGTAGTCACATTTCAGAAGCTACAGTTCCTCATATCCCAGGACCTGCTGAGCCCTATTCTAAACTACACACAGGCAAGGGTTAAACTTACACAGAACAACCATCAGTTAAATGTGATATACACCACAAGCTAGTTAATAATGTATCGGTTGAAATTATCTTGTGTGCCTTAGCAACAAAGTGTCACTTTAAATGTTAATGCCAGAAGTAAAATCACATTTCCTTACATAAAACATAATACCCTATACAGTCCTGCTGGGAGTTGTAAATCAGACAAGCATGAGGGCAATGCAGTCACATCCTGAAATATCTCATGTCCCTATTCTTCAGCCAGGTGCTTCCTGTTAATATACAGGGACACTGTCACAATGCAGCAGTAACTATTGGGATGTGTAGTCTGATAAGGATCATAATGTTAATGAGAAGGGACACGCACACAATGAAAATACAAAGACAAATAACCTAAATAACTGGTAAACACAGCAGACTTTATATTACAGTTCTCCAGCCCAGCATACACAAGAATATGCCAAAAACAAACTAACTAAAGGGTCCATTCGTTCTCTTGCAACAGCTTCCAAAAGGGACACTCAAGTCAAAATTAAACTTTCATTATTCAGATAGAGCAGTCATTTTAAACAACTTTCCAATTTACTTCTATTAACAAAATGTGCACAGTCTTTATATTTACACTTTTTCAGTCACCAGCTCCTACTGAGCATGTGCAAGAATTCACAGAATACACTGTATATACATTTCTCATTGGCTGATGGCTGTCACATGATACACAAGGAGTTGAAATAGACATAACTGAAATTTGGCGGGAACAAAAATCTACTACTACGCATTTGAAGTTCAGACTTCATTGAAGTTCTATTGCATTGTCTATTTATCGTGCATTTGTTTATTATGCAAACCTACTGTATTTACTGGTCCTTAAAAAGGGACACTGTACACTAGATTTTTCTTTGCATAAATGTTTTGTAGATGATCCATTTATATAGCCTATACCAGTTTGTTTGTTTTTATAAATAAATGTATAGTTTTGCTTATTTTTAAATAATATTGCCCTGATTTTTAGACTCCTAACCAAGCCCCAAAGTTCATAAAGTGAATTTCAATTATTTCTGCCTGGAAAATTTGTATACAGATTCTTAAACTAGTAAAAAGTTAAACCGCAAAAAAAAATTTTAATAAATAATATTTAGTTTATTTATATTTTTATTACCAAACTTGAATTCCTTTCACACCTGGACTCCTCTTCGCCGCTTCCTAACTTGGAACACTGACAAATGAAGCTGTCCCACCCGCTCTATACGTATGTCTAATGCGCGCCCCCGTGTAGGTCATACTACGCGCATGCGTTAGAATCTGATCTCCTAAATATGCGCATGCATTAGAAAGACTGCACAATTGATCGTCGTTTTTCTATATTTCTTTGATTCAAGTTACGGAGAATGCGTGTCGCATGGACGCGCATCGCTTCAGAGGGTGGAAAATAGTCAACTAATGTATGCGCATAATAAAAGAAATGTAGGTATTTTTCTGCATTTACAATCTTGAACCAAATAAACGATTAAGTACCCATGATTTTGAGAGATAAATAATATGGTGATAAGCAGAAAGGGTGAGTTTATTCACTTTAAAAGTATACTCCTGTTTGTGTAAAAAATCTTTTCATATGCAGAGGAAGGGGGACAGGGGAGTGTCTGGGTTTTTTTTTTGCTATACACCCACTTTTAGTGGGTTTTACAGCTAACCTTTTGAACAAAGCTAAACCGTTTTTAAACGGTTTTATACTGGATTTTTATATCAGTATCAGGGCATATTATTCTTTATAGTAGTGTCTATTACATGCAGTTATATGAAAATTGGTGTATACTGTCCCTATAATCTCTATGCTACCTCAAAGGTGGCAAATTAAAATCATTCTGCACTGATCAGACTTGGGTGATAAGACAACTTGTCTGCGCAAGAGATCTCTTGTGAAACTTACATTTCGCCAGCTAATGTCGCCAGTGACAGTTGTTGGTAGATAGAACTGAAGAGAATATAGCTGAATAAGGCCTTGCGCTTAATACTCACAAGGCATTTGCTTTCTTTAGATATTTAGCTTTCGTTTTACAAATGACAGACAAATATGACCACGGGCTGTAGCATTCGGCTATTTTCAGTTACAGATTTATTAAACTATAATACACAAATATCAGTAGCACTAATAAAGCAAGAACTGAAAGCAGACAAATTCCACTGGCCGCAGCTATATTTGGCATTATTTTGTGAAATAACTGCGGAATAACCAATAAATGCACATGCCGTAAAAAGGACAGTAAAGTCAAAATTAAACGTATATGAATTGGATAGAGCATGGCATTTTAAATAACGTTCCAATATACTTCTATTACCAGTTTTGCCAAGTACTCTTTATATCCTTTGTTAAAAAGTAACCATAGGTCAGCTCAGGAGCGTGCATGTGTCTTTAGCCATCTAGCATTAGTGTTTGCAACAATGTTTAAAGCAATGTTATACATAGTTACAAAACACTACTGCATATAATGCTATAGACTCTTATGACAGCAGAGTTTGCAACTATATACTGTATAACATTGTTTTAAAAAGGGACAGTCAAGTCCAAAATAAACTTTTGATGATTTAAATAGGGCATGTAATTTTAAACAACTTTCCAGTTTACTTTTATCACCAATTGTGCTTTGTTCTCTTGGTATTCTTACTTAAAAAGCTAAACCTAGGAGGTTCATATGCTAATTTCTTAGACCTTGAAGGCCGCCTCTAAACTGAAAGCATTTTGACAGTTTTTCACAACTAGAGGACATTAGTTCATGTGTGCAATATAGATAACATTGAGCTCACGCACGTGAAGCTCCTAGGAGTGAGCACTGATTGGCTAAAATGCAAGTCTGTCAAAAGAACTGAAATAAGGGGGCAGTTTGCAGAGGCATAGATACAAGGTAATTACAGAGGTAACAAGTGTATTATAACTGTGTTGGTTATGTAAAACTGGGGAATGGGTAATAAAGGGATTATCTACCTTTTTAAACAACAAAACTTCTGGTGTTGACTGTCCCTTTAAGCATTTTTGCAAACAGTTGCCTGATGGCTAAGGACATGTGCACGCTTCTGAGCTCACTTAGGATAAATCCTTAACAAAGGATACCAGGAGAACTATGCAAAATTGATAATAGAAGTAAATTGAAAAGTTGTTTGAAATTACATCCTCTATCTGAATCATGAAAGTTTAATTTTGACTTTGTCCCTTTAACCCCTTAATGACAACTGACGTACAAGGTATGTCATGCAAAAACTAACAGTTAATGACAATAGATGTACCTGGTACGTCAGTTGTCTAACAGAGTGCTGGAAGCGATCACAATCGCTTCCAGCAGCTCTGAGGGTATTGCAGTGATATACCTCGATATGGAGGCATCCTGCAATACCACTTTACAAGCCTCTGATGCAGAGAGAGCCACTCTGTGGCCCTCTCTGCACCGGTAGTGATGGTGCCGTTGTACGGGTGTGAGGGAGCGTGCGTGCACGAGGCACATGCGCATGCAAGAGGCGCATGTGCGTGCACGGGGCGGGTGCACGTGCGTGCATTAGCCACACTGACACCAATGAATGAGGGCAGAAAGGGAGAAAAGGCTAAAAAAAAAAATTAAATATAAAAGGATCTGGGAGGGGGTATTGTGGGGGGGCTGCTACACTACAGAAAGAGTTTTAAGTTAAAAATAAAAATACTTTGGTTTTTGGGGCCAAACTGGGTACTAGCAGACAGCTGCCATACCCAAGATGGCGATAATTAGGTAGGGGAGAGGGTTAGAGAGCTGGAGGGGGGATCAGGGAGGTTGGGGCTAAGGCAGGGGTCCATCACAGCTAAAATATTTTATTATTTTTATTTAAAAAAAAAAACTTTTATTTAGTACTGGCAGACTTTCTGCCAGTACTTAAGATGGCGGGAACAATTGTGGGGTGGGGGAGGGAAGAGAGCTGTTTGGGAGGGATCAGGGATGTGTCAGGTGGGAGGCTGATCTCTAAAATTAACCCTGCAAGATCCCTACAAGCTACCTAATTTAACCCCTTCACTGCTGGGCATAATTAACGTGTGGTGCGCAGCAGCATTTAGCGGCCTTCTAAGTACCAAATAGCAACGCCAAAGCCATATATGTCTGCTATTTCTGAACAAAGGGGATCCCAGAGAAGCTTTAACAAAAATTTCTGCCATAATAGCACAAGCTGTTTGTAAATAATTTCAGTGAGAAACCTAAAATTGTGAAAAATGTAAAGGTTTTTTTTTTTATTTGCTCACATTTGGCGGTGAAATGGTGGCATGAAATATACCAAAATGGACCTAGATCAATACTTTGGGTTGTCTTCTAAAAAAAAAAAAAAAAAAAAAAAAAAAAAAAAATATATATATATATATATACATGTCAAGGGATATTCAGGTATTCCTGACAGATATCAGGGTTCCAAAGTAACTAGCGCTAATTTTGAAAAAAAGTGGTTTGGAAATAGCAAAGTGCTACTTGTATTTATTGCCCTATAACTTGCAAAAAAAAGCAAAGAACATGTAAACATTGGGTATTTCTAAACTCAGGACAAAATTTAGAAACTATTTAGCATGGGTGTTTTTTGGTGATTGTAGATGTGTAACAGATTTTGGGGGTCAAAGTTAGAAAAAGGAATAGAAGAAAATAGAGGGGCGCCTCATGTGTAGGATCAACAGATATAGAAATCAGTAATAACAGTAGTAGAGCCAAATGGGTACTCACACACTTCACAAGCACACCAATGTGCTGGTAGTAGCAGGCTGCAGATTCAAATAGGTGTGGCAGCTCACCTCTCAGGTAGTACTGTGATGCTGGAGATGGAAAAGGAGACACAGAAAAAAAAACACTACATGTGCAGACTGTTAAAAATATAACAAACAATATTTTCAGTGGTACAGATGGTTACTCACATACTCCATGAGCACACTTATGTGCTGGTAGAAACAAGCTGCAAATTTTAGGCAGGTGTAGCAGCTCACCCCAGATCAGATTTCTTAATGCTGTAATCAAATGGCTCCAATAGGTAACACAAAGTCCCAAAAAGGTAGAAAGACTCTTATGTATCAGCAGGGCAGTAGGTAGGTAAAGATATCCACTCAAAGGCGTATTTCCAGTAAAATACAAATATTTATTAAAAACAAAAGTTAAAAAACACAACAGAACAATTGCTGTGTTAGGTGGATAAAAAAGGGGTTAACAGTGACCCCAATAATGCAACGCGTTTCTCGGTTTTGCACCGTTTCATCAGGCATAAAATTGTTCTTATTCCTACCTCTCCTGCCTCTGCTTTATTTAGCCAGCTAACAAACATTATCCTCCTTTCAGAGGGGTGTGTTTAACAATTAATCACTGACACCTGTCTAAGGTGGCTAGTCTCCTAATTACAAAATGTTAAGGAAATCCAATGTACTTATATATGCAAGAAAACTGTCTCTTTGTTGTTTATAATATACGTGTATATGTACAAAAGACTAGCTTTCTATCTGATATACGTATGTGTATAAGTGTAAGGGGGATTTTCTTTCTATTCCATCTATTTTATAGATCTCCCAACAGTGATAGTCTATTCCTATACTATATATGTTATATGGCTCATCCATCAGTAATATTTCCCTATATTAATTCCCTATATTAATTGGCCGGGGTGCATATGAATTTTAACCTCTGTGGGTTTGATTACAGCATTAAGAAATCTGATCTGGGGTGAGCTGCTACACCTGCCTAAAATTTGCAGCTTGTTTCTACCAGCACATAAGTGTGCTCATGGAATATGTGAGTAACCATCTGTACCACTGAAAATATCGTTTGTTATATTTTTAACAGTCTGCACATGTAGTGCTTTTTTTTCTGTGTCTCCTTTTCCATCTCCAGCATCACAGTACTACCTGAGAGGTGAGCTGCCACACCTATTTGAATCTGCAGCCTGCTACTACCAGCACATTGGTGTGCTTGTGAAGTGTGTGAGTACCCATTTGGCTCTACTACTGTTATTACTGATTTTTATATCTGTTGATCCTACACATGAGGCGCCCCTCTATTTTCTTCTATTCCTCATAGTTATACCCGGACCAGTCGGCGAGGAGGAGGCAGCCACCACAGGGCTTTTCCACTTGGTTTTGAAAAGGACTCATTTTTGCCTTGATTTTGTAATTATATTTGGACTTCCCTCATTTGAGAGGATTTTATTTCAGTTTTCTCTTATTTTGTTTTATTTTTTTTATCTGTATTGTATACACAATTACCAATTTGCATTTTTTAAAGAGTATATAGATTAATATCACTATCTATATTATCACTAGCGCCCCCTTACTTTGCTGTAAAGTTAGAAAAAGTGTGGTTTTTTTCCATTTTTTCCTCATATTTTTTTTTTTTTTTTAGTAAATTATAAGACATGATGAAAATAATGGTATCTTTAGAAAGTCCATTTAATGGCGAGAAAAACGGTATATAATATGTGTGGGTACAGTAAATGAGTAAGAGGAAAATTACAGCTAAACACAAACACTGCAGAAATGTAAAAATAGCCTTGGTCATTAAGGGTAAGAAAATTGAAAAATGGTCCAGTCATTAAGGGGTTAATGTAATTTTGTAAATTCTGAGCTATATTACTCAATGCTGGGGAATCTGTTTGCGCTCTACAACTAAATTATAATAAAAATAATAATAATAATCTGCATCTTATGTATTATATAAAACGTCAGCATATTACTACTAGATATGCTGTTATTAAAGGGACAGTCAACACCAGAATTTTTGTTGTTTAAAAAGAAAGATAATCCCTTTATTACTCATTCCCCAGTTATATAAATACACTTTTTACCTCTGTTATTATCTTGTATTTAAGTCTCTGAAAACTGCCCCCTTATTTCAGATCTTTTGACAGCCATCCATTTTAGCCAATCAGTGCTCACTCCTGGGTAACTTCACGTGCATGAGCTCAATGTTATCTAAATGAAACTCATGAACTAATGCCCTCTAGTGGTCAAAATTCAGATTAGAGGCAGTCTTCAAGGTCTAAGAAATTAGCATATGAATGAACCTCCTAGTTTTAGCGTTTAACTAAGAATACCAAGAGAACAAAGCAAAATTGGTGATAAAAGTAAATTGGAAAGTTGTTTAAAATTACATTCTCTATTTAAATCATGAAAGTTTTTTTTGGACTTGACTGTCCCTTTAAACAATACTGCTGAGCTATATACGTTAAAATGCCATACAAATAAGGAACTGAAGTCTCCACGTGTCTACTCCCAATTCCTCAGCATATTTTCAGCTCCAGATGAGTTTAGACCAGTCATTGCCACATCATTTCTGGCAGCTGTACACATCCTGCACCGCTCAGCCAAGTAACACGTTCAGGGCTCTTCATTGCCCATCAGACTGGTGATCCCGTTGTACAGCACGGGTGTTGTGCAATTTATAAACTAAAGGGGAGTAAAACCTTGGCAAAATGTAACAGAACAACATCTGTGGGTAATCAGCTTTATAGATCCAGTCAAGAATAAATCACCCAGGATGCATAAAATCATAAAACTTTTTACCCTCTAGAAAAATAGTGCTGTGAACTCAATTCCCGTAATTACTTAACAAGTTATTCTAAACTCTGGCAGCCTAGATACGTTCTTAGTATGTTAGCGGAATAACCACATTATGTGATTTGTTTTAAAACATTTACTAAGCAAAATAGAGGACTTATTTCAATGTTTTGTGAGCAAACATGGGAAGCAATCATTAACCTCTTAGCTCCCATCACATGCTAATGTGCATTCTCTAGCAGTTAAGGGGTTAAAGAGGCATAGGATTTTTAAATTAGTCATGCATTTAAACGTGCATGTTAGAGGTAATACAAAACAAGGATTCAATTTGCCTGAAAAAAATTAAATGCGATTCTGTAGAAAACAATAAGCAGGCAGACCACAGTTCTACTATATCTGGCAACAATGTTTTCATTTTTACAGCCTACAAGAAACTATACAGAGCTACTATATACATTACCAGCAAAGCATTCTCAATTTATAAGATATCAATAATTAAACAGCAAAGAAAAGGGACAATATTTGCTCAGAAACTGCACCGATGCACTCTTATTACACTAAGATTACTGGTCTTCAGGTGACTCTTCTGTTTGGCTAAGTCTAGTCCCATTTAAATAATAGGTTGCCTGTTTATTTTTACTTCCAGAATGTAGAACCTAGCATTTTCCTGTATTAAACCTCATTTTCCATTTACCTGCCCATTCTTCTAATTTCTGCAGATCCCCTTGTAAAGCAAGTTCATTCTGCCCTGACCTAATGACCTTACACAGCTTTTTATCATCTGCAAAAATAGTCCTTTATCATCTTTAACAAAGGAATATGAAACCCAAACATAAACAACTTTCTAATTTACTCCTATTATGAATTTTTCTTCATCTTCTTGGTAGCTTTTATTAAAAAGAAAGCTTCTGGGGCTGCACCCATGAGCACTATATGGCAGCAGTTTTGCAAGAATGTCATCCATTTGCAAGAGCACTAAATGGCAGCACAATTTCCTGCCATATAGTGCACTGCTCAGACACCTACCTGGGTATCTCTTCAACAAAGAATATCATGGGAATGAAGCACATTTGATGATAGAATTAAACTGAAAATGTTTATAAAGTTGTATGCTCTGTCTGAATCACAAAAGAAAATTGTTGGGTATCATATCCCTTTAAACTTTATTCACTCAAAAATATATTTAACATTCTGGGGCCTATTTATGAAAGGGCTGTCGGACATGATCCGACATTGCGGATCATGTCCAACAGACCTCGCTGAATGCGGAGAGCAATACGCTCTCCGCATTCAGCATTGCACTAGCAGCTCTTGTGAACTGCTGGTGCAACGCCACCTCCTGCAGATTCGCAGTCAATCGGCCGCTAGCAAGGGGGTGTCAATCAACCCGATCGCATTTGATCGGGTTAAATTGCGGCGATGTCTGTCCTCCTCCTCAGAGCAGGCGGACTGGTTATGGAGCAGCGGTCTTTAGACCTCTGCTTCATAACTGGTGTTTCTGGCGAGTCTGAAGGAGCTTGCTAGATATGCCCCTTTAAATTTTTGTTTCGCTGCCACTTTAAGACACGCAGCGCAATATAAAGCGTGAATGTAAAGCAAGCATAAAATGTCAGAGACTTTGTACCAGACAAGATTACTCAGACAGGGTAGGGCTCAGCTTTCTTATCTGATCCGTTTGGCTTGTATGAACATGCCCAAGTAAAAAAAAGGAAATCACAGAGTTAATCACCGACGGATCAATACAGGCAAAGCTTTCAATAAAACACCTACAAAGTAAACAAAACTCTCTTTTTTTATTCTTATTCATATAAACTGCACTCAGAGCTTCGGAATAGAATACACTGTTATCCTCCTGTCATTAAAGCAAAAATACCAGATACAAAGCCAGAACAAGAGGTCATGATGTCAAGCTGGAGGGCAGCAGGCTCAGGAGTAATTAGTAGGAGACCTTCTTTAAAGGGTGGCTAATTTGTAGACTGTGCTTTCAATAGAGGTGATAAGAACAAATAATGCTGGTGAATTGAAGAATGCCTGAGATATACATGAGGTTGTTCTATTAAGACTTGACAGTGGAAAAAGAAAATGCTCTGATGTGTTATATACAAGCAATAGTGTAATAATAAAATGCTCTATGTGATAAACCTGTGCAACGGGATTAAACACATAGTTAAAAGTCAGCTACAGAGCAGCAATCCCCTATTGGGAACTAGAACACATCAGGTGAGACAATGACAAGAGGCATTTGTGTATAGTCTCAAATCACTAGCGTGTTGCTGCTCCTGAGAATACTTAGGTGTGCTTTTCAACAAAGGATGTCAAAAGAACAAGTTAAATAAATTGAAAATCTTAGTGCATGGTTTATCTACACTATAACTTTCATGTCCCTTTAAAGAAGTGTCAGAATTAAAGTTTCATGATTCAGATAGAACATGCAATTTTAAACAACTTTCAAATGTACTTATATTATCATGGAGCAGCAATAAACTACTGGGAGCTAGCTGCTGTTTGGTGGCAGCACATATATGCCTCTTGCAATTGGCTCACCCGATGTGTTCTGCTAGCTCCCAGTAGTGTGGTCCTTTAACAAATGATACCAAGAGAATGAAGCAAATTTTATAATAGAAGAAAACTGGAAAGTGCTTTTTTAAAATGATCCAAATCATGAAAGAAAATTTGGGGATTTTATGTCCCTTTAATGTAATATTTGAATATTGAATATAATATTTAATTAGTTTCATATAAGCATTTTAATGTTGATTAACATAGAATTAATTTAAAGGGAAAGGAAACCCCAAAATTTTCTCTTTTATGATTTGGATAGAACATACAATTTTAAACAACTTTCCAATTTACTTCCATTATCAAATTTGCTTAATTCTCTTGTTATCCTTTGCTGAAGGAACAGCATTGCACTACTGGCAGCTAGCTGAACACATCTAGTTAGCCAATCACAAGAGACAAATGTGTGCAGGAATCAATCAGCAGCTAGCTCTCACTAGCTTAAGATATGTGCGTATTCTTTTTCAACAAGGGACACCAAAAGAACAAAGCACATTTAAAAATAGAAGTGAATTTAAAAGTGTCTTAAAATGACTTGCTCTATATGAATAACGTACGTCTATCCCTTTAACTTTATTGGAATCAGCTTCTGAATGTAATATTTGACTGTTGCATTTAAAAACTAAAATGTTACATTCTGTATCTACATTCCAACAATCAATACTTAAATGTAAATTATTTTATAGTCAAATTTGCATAAACACATGCAAGATAAAAAGACAATGCAATAGAACTTAGTCTAAACTTCATATGAGTAGTAGATTTTTTTTCTGACAAATTTCAGTTACGTCTATTTGCACTCCTCTTGTATCATGTGACAGCCATCAGCCAATCACAGATGCATATATGTACAGTATGTTCTGTGAATTCTTGCACATGCTCAGTAGGAGCAGGTGACTCAAAAAGTGTACATATAAAAAGACTGTGCATTTTGTTAATGGAAGTAAATTGAAAAGAAGTTTAAAAATGTGCTGCTCTATCTGAATCATGAAAGTTTAATTTTGACTTGAATGTCCCTTTAATATTTATTCTTAAGAAATATTCAACTGGTAAAATAAATGTTAAAAGGGATAGTAAACTCAAAAAAAATATTTAACTTGTTCAAAACTTCTGTAAATAATAAACCTATTTCTAATTGGTGCCTATTTACAGTTTTCTTACATTCTCTTGTTATTTTATTTATAAAATTACTACTGTGCCAAACCCATTTTTTGCTTTTATATGAGCCCTATTATGACGTTCTACCTAGGTAGAAATCATGGCAGCCGGCCTGCGCATTAAAATTATTATTCTATTGCCCACGCATGCACAGAATCATCCCTCCTATACTTTCTCTAGCAGCGCATCACAATCCAAGCGCCAGATGCTGGGTGGACATGTGGATCGTGAGTGGCGCACCAGAGCGCTAAAGCTCTGGGGACCATGGACGTTGAAGAGGAAGGAGTTGAAGAGGCAGCAGATTTAGCAGTGTCATTTGAGGTAAGTACACAAAGTACCCCTAGACTAACGAGCATGTTATATGGAGTACTACAAATTACTTACAAACTACAAATTTGGCCGCTGTAGTGCGCATGCAAATTCCTTATTATTAGCAAGTGCGCATGCGCTGTGGGCTGAAATTAATATTAAAATCAAGGGACCCAAACGCTTTGCCATTGGATGGGGGGTGGTAGCAGGTTTAGTTAGGTTAAATTTTGCATAATTTTCTAACCCTTTAAGGGGAAACATGTATTATATTATTGTACTGTTAATTTTTTTTTTACATATCTAACTACTTCAAATTAATTCACTTTTTGTTTTCCTTATAAAAGTCCCTAAAAACATCTGCTTTTTAAAAGGGACATACAAATGAAAAAATAAAATGCCCTTCTGTGTTACCTGCAAGCAACAGTGCAAAAATTATATGAAAAGTCTCTTAAGAACCATTTTTTGAACCGAGGTATCCACCATTTACTATGGTGTTAAACTGTGTGTAGGTTCTTAGAACCGAGGTATCTACCATTTAACTAATTCAATTAAAAATTACGTTTTAAATGTAATATATCCTAAGGGAGCTGATTGTGCACTCGCAAACTCTTATGTATCATTCCTCAGGGTTTCACGTCCTGACTATACTCAGTGTTTCACGTCCTGACTATATAGTATTTCCTTTAGAGGAGTAGCACCTGGTCACTGTACCAGTTTCATAGCTTTGAAGGCAGATAAGAACCAAAAGGCCAACAAGTCTGCCCAAAATGTCCTAAAAGTGCAAACTTATCTAGATTGTAGGATATCCTTATTTACAGGGCCGTCTTTAACACAGGGCAAAAGGGGCAGCTGCCCAGGGCCCAGCTTCTGTTGAGGGACCCAAGAGTCCTTTTTTATGGGTCAACCAGACTGCCGATGTGACATGGGGAACACACACATTCAGTCCTAATACTGTCACGGTCAAAAGTACTCTGCTTATATTTTTTTTTAAAAAATTGTGCCAGACCGTGTCGGTGTCATGTGACATGCCAAGCTATTGCCATGTGCTGTTTTAGATGTGCACTGTGCAGCACTGAATGCAAAGCCCTAACTCTGCATCCAGCTATTCCCATTGCATCAGAAAAGGTCCTACTGGGGTTACCAATGTTACCAGGTAACTGCTCTGGTGGTGGGGATTGTTTCTGGGTAGGGCTGACTGTAGGCGCATGCAGCAGAAAGCTGGAGCGGTAAGCACGTGAGGATTTGAGCATCTGTGCAGCTGCATACACTGCTCTCTTCAGTCAAGAGGCTGTGTGACTCATCTCACACTGTATCCATTCAGCCTTGGGCAGACAGCTCTTTCTGCTGTGACCCTAAGATCAACTAACTGAAGTTTGTCAGGGGAACAGTGCTTTGTAGAAAGGTGTCAGTGGGAAGAATAAGTGAGTGCACACACGCCCCTCCCCATGCAGCATTGTCTAGTGCAGGGTGAGAGGGAACTTGTTCCTAGCAAAGATGTGACATGTGCTGCTGTGGCTGATGTATAGTGTCATGCTGATACTTCGCACATTAATGTAAGGTTTATTGTTATAGTTTTTGTTTTCTCTCTGTCTCAGATTTTACAGCTTACCATAGTAGTTCTGCTGTTCCAGTCAGTAAACTTATATTTGTCTGCACCTCCATACTTAAATCCCTTTAACCAGCTAACCTCACACCAGAATCACATTCAAAAGAATATTAAATGAATCTACAGTGGAGGAATTTATATATTTCTTTACTTATTAGTACTGCTTACGTCCAGTTTCACATATTGCAATTTATTTAATTTTTTTTAAATGATTAGCCCAGCAGTGGATGATCCACTGCTGGGCTAATAATTTTAAAAAAATTATAAAATAAATTGATTTAGTTGTTTTTTGGGATGTTGGGGTGGAGAGCGGCCCAAGAAAAAAAATTTTGTCCAGGGTCCAGTCAATATTAAAGACGGCCCTGCTTATTTATCCCAGGCATTAATAAGTACATAGTACAGACTTATGCCTATCCCAGGCATTAAAGGGACATTGTATACTAGATGATCCATTTATATATCCTCTCTGGGAGTGTTTTTTTTAACAATGTATAGTTTTGCTTATTTTTTTAATAACATTGTGCTGATTTTTAGACTCCTAACAAAGCCCCACAGTGTCAGATGTATACATGGGTTAACAGACTCCTGCTGTCTCCTGTTTATGTTATAGGTTGTTTCATTTTCAGGGGAGGGGGGGGAGTGTCTTCTGTTCCTGTTTTCCCAGCCCCTTTCAATGGGTGTCCCAGCCTAACCTCATCAACAGGGCTAAACTGGGAGCTTCTAAGCAAGTTTTTAAAAGGTTTATACTGGATTTTTATATCAGTATCTGTGCATATTATTATTTATAGTAGTGTCTATTACATAAAGTTAAATGAAAATTGGTGTACACTGTCCCTTTAATACTGTAAGCACGTAGTATAGACTTTTTGCCTATCCCAGGCATTACTAAGTATGAGGTATAGCCTTATCCCATGCATTAAAGGGATAGGAAGGGCAAAATATATCATTATTTCTGCCATATAATAAAACTTTGACAAAATACCATAAGTTTTCAATTCCTATCTGTTTCCACGCTCTGTTCTGTCAAAAGTGGGTGTATTTCCAAACCCATTAGCCAACCACGGTGGGCAACTTCTATTGAGGACATAACGCATGGGCTCTGAATATCGTTAATCTAACACATGCGCAATCGGACGAGGATCTCTTTGCCTACGTCACAACTGAACATCAGAGAGAAGATGAACATCCAAGAGAGAGTTGAAAAGCAGAGACAGGACTGAATAGCAGCGAGAGGAGAGAAAAAAAAAAGTTGAACAGGAGATTACTCTTAGTTTATGGCTAATTACTAATGTATTTTATTGTGAAGTATTCGTTGTGGATATTATATTAATATTATCAGATGTGTTAGATCAAGTGTGTGAGAGAAATAAGAAGCACCTTTCAAAATATAAAATAAAAAGGGCCATATATAGATAAAGACTTCTGCCTAACCAACTTCAAAGTCAAAATTAAACTTTCTTTCATGTAATTGGCAAGAGTCCATGAGCTAGTGACGTATGGGATATACAATCCTACCAGGAGGGGCAAAGTTTCCCAAACCTCAAAATGCCTATAAATACACCCCTCACCACACCCACAATTCAGTTTTACAAACGTTGCCTCCTATGGAGGTGGTGAAGTAAGTTTGTGCTAAGATTTCTACGTTGATATGCGCTTCCCGATTCCTCTCAGAGTACAGCGAATGTCAGAGGGACGTGAAGGGAGTATCACTTATTGAATACAATGATTTCCCTAACGGGGGTCTATGTTATAGGTTCTCTGTTATCGGTCGTAGAGATTCATCTCATACCTCCCTTTTCAGATCGACGATATACTTTCAATTTACCATTACCTCTACTGATAACTGTTTTAGTACTGGTTTGGCTACCTGCTATATGTGGATGGGTGTCTTTTGGTAAGTATGTTTTTTATTACTTAAGACACCTCGGCTATGGTTTGGCACTTTATGCATTTATAAAAAGTTCTAAATATATGTATTGTACTTATATTTGCCATGAGTCAGGTTCATGTATTTCAGTTGCAAACTGTCAGTTTCATATTTGGGAAATATAAACATCTTTTAAAGAAAATTTTTTCTTACCTGGGGTTTAGTCTTTTTTCAATTGACTACTTCTTGCAAATTGCGGGTGGTATTAGGCCCGCGGGTGCGTCAAATGCTAAACTTTATTGAGTCATTCTTGGCGCGAAAAATACGTCTATGACGCAACTTTGTCATTTCCGGCGTCATACTTGACGCCGAGACCTTTCACACGGTTGCGTCATTAGTGACGCAAGTGTGTCATTTCCGGTTATTTTTGGCACCAAAAAAATTTACGTTACGTTGTGCGTCATACTTAGCGCCAAACTTTTTCATTATTTCAATACCCCATTGATGTTTGCCTCTTGTTTTTTTCTCTATCAGAGGGCTATGCTATTTGCATTTTTTCCCATTCCTGAAACTGTCATATAAGGAAATAGATAATTTTGCTTTATATGTTGTTTTTTCTCTTACATTTTGCAAGATGTCTCAATCTAATCCTGCCTCAGAAGTTTCTGCTGGAACATTGCTGCCTGACATCGGTTCTACCAAAGCTAAGTGCATTTGTTGTAAAATTGTAGAAATTATTTCGCCGAATGTCATTTGTAATAGTTGTCATGATAAACATTTACATGCAGATAGTGTATCCATCAGTAATAGTACATTGCCAGTTGCAGTTCCTTCAACTTCTAATGTGCATGACATACCTGTAAATTTTAAAGAATTTGTTTCTGATTCTATTCTGAAGGCTTTGTCTGCATTTCCACCTTCTAATAAACGTAAAAGGTCTTTTAAAACTTCTCATTTAGTTGATGAAATTTCAAATGACCGACAACATAATAATTTATCCTCTTCTGATGAGGATCTATCTGATTCAGAAGATCCTTCCTCAGACATTGACACTGACAAATCTACTTATTTATTTAAAATATAGTATATGCGTTCTTTATTAAAAGAAGTGTTAATTACTTTGGATATTGAGGTAACCAGTCCTATTGACATTCAGTCTAATAAACGTTTAAATGCTGTATTTAAATTTCCTGTGGTTTCTCCAGGGGTTTTTCTTATTCCTGAGGCTATTTCTGATATGATTTCTAAGGAATGGAATAAGCCAGGTACTTCTTTTATTCCTTCTTCAAGGTTTAAAAAATTGTATCCTTTTACCAGCAAAATCTATAGAGTTTTGGGAAAAAATCCCCAAAGTTGATGGGGCTATTTCTACTCTTGCTAAACATACCACTATTCCTATGGAAGATAGTACTTCTTTAAGGATCCTTTAGATAGGAAGCTTGAATCTTATCTAAGGAAGGCCTATTTATATTCAGGTCATCTTCTTAGACCAGCAATTTCTTTGGCTGATGTTGCGGCTGCATCAACTTTCTGGTTGGAGAATTTAACGCAAGAGGAATTGGATTCTGACTTATCTAGTATTATATGCTAATCATTTTATTTGTGATGCCATTTTTTATTTTATCAAAATTGATGTTAGATCCATGTCTTTAGCTATATTAGCTAAAAGAGCTTTGTGGCTTAAATCTTGGAATGCTGATATGACATCTAAATCTAGATTACTTTCTCTTTCTTTCCAAGGTAATAATGTATTTGGTTCTCAGTTGGATTCTATTATTTCAACTGTCACTGGGGGAAAGGGAGTTTTTCTGCCTCAGGATAAAAAACCTAAGGGTAAATCTAAGGATTCTAACCATTTTTGTTCCTTTCGTCAGAATAAGGAACAAATACTCAATCCTCCCCCCAAGGAATCTGCTTCCAATTGGAAGCCTTCCTCAAATTGGAATAAATCCAAGCCATTTAGGAAACCAAAGTCAGCCCCTAAGTCCGCATGAAGGTGCGGCCCTCATTCCAGCTCAGCTGGTAGGGGGCAGATTAAGGTTTTTCAAGGATATTTGGATAAAATCTGTCCAAAATCAATGGATTCAGAGTATTGTCTCTCAAGGGTATTGAATAGGATTCAGAGTAAGACCTCCTGTGAGAAGATTTTTTCTCTCACGTATCCCAGCAAATCCAGTAAAAGCTCAGGCTTTCCTGAAGTGTGTTTCAGACCTGGAGTCTTCAGGGGTAATCATGCCAGTTCCTCTTCAGGAACAAGGTTTGGGGTTTAATTCAAATCTATTCATTGTCCCAAAGAAGGAAAATTTATTCAGACCAGTTCTGGATCTAAAAATTTTGAATCGTTATGTAAGAGTACCAACTGTCAAGATGGGGACTATAAGGACTATTCTGCCTTTTGTTCAGCGAGGACATTATATGTCCACAATAGACTTGCAGGATGCATACCTTCATATTCCAATTCCTCCATAACATCATCAGTTTCTGAGATTCTCTTTTCTAGACAAGCATTACCAATTTGTTGCTCTTCCATTTGGCCTAGCAACAGCTCCAAGAATCTTTTCAAAGGTTCTGGGTGCCCTACTCTCTGTAATCAGAGAACAGGGTATTGCGATCTTTCCTTATTTGGACGATATCTTGGTACTAGCTCAGTCTTTACGTACTGCAGAATCTCACACAAATCAACTAGTGTTGTTTCTTCGGAAACATGGTTGGAGGATCAATTTACCAAAAAGTTTCTTGATTCCTCAGACAAGGGTCACCTTTTTAGGCTTCCAGATAGATTCAGTGTCCATGACTCTGTCTCTAACAGACAAGAGACGTTTAAAATTGGTTGCAGCCTGCCGGCACCTTCAGTCTCAGTCATTCCCTTCAGTGGCTATGTGCATGGAAGTTTTAGGTCTCATGACTGCAGCATCGGACGCAATCCCCTTTGCTCGTTTTCACATGAGACCTCTACAGCTTTGTATGCTGAATCAATGGTGCAGGGATTATACAAAGATATCACAATTAATAAATCCCAATGTACGACACTCTCTGACATGGTGGATAGATCACCATCGTTTAGTTCAAGGGGCTTCTTTTGTTCTACCAACCTGGACTGTGATCACAACAGATGCGAGTCTTTCAGGTTGGAGAGCTGTTTGGGGATCTCTGACAGCACAAGGGGTTTGGAAATCTCAAGAGGCGAGATTACCAATAAATATTTTAGAACTCCGTGCAATTCTCATAGCTCTTCAGTTTTGGCCTCTGTTAAAGAGAGAACCATTCATTTTTTCAGACAGACAATATCACAACAGTGGCATATGTCAATCATAATGGTGGGACGAACAGTCCCCAAGCTATGAAAGAAGTATCTTGGATACTTACTTGGGCGGAATCCAGCTCCTGTCTAATCTCTGCGGAGCATATCCCAGGTGTAGACAATTGGGAGGCGGAGTATCTATAGCCAGACTTCACATCCAGGGGAGTGGTCTCTCCATCCAGATGTGTTTTCTCAGATTGTTCAGATGTGGGGTCTTCCAGAGATAGATCTCATGGCCTCTTATCTAAACAAGAAACTTCCCAGATACCTGTACAGGTCCAGGGATGTTCAGGCGGAAGCAGTGGATGCGCTGACACTTCCTTGGTGTTATCATCCTGCTTACATTTTCCCGCCTCTAGTTCTCCTTCCAAGAGTGATTTCCAAAATCATCATGGAACAGTCTTTTGTGTTGCTGGTGGCTCCAGCATGGCCACACAGGTTTTGGTATGCGGATCTGGTTCGGATGTCCAGTTGCCCGCCTTGGCCACTTACGTTACGGCCAGACCTACTATCTCAAGGTCCATTTTTCCATCAGGAT
Organism: Bombina bombina; assembly: GCF_027579735.1. NCBI lineage: Eukaryota > Metazoa > Chordata > Amphibia > Anura > Bombinatoridae > Bombina > Bombina bombina. The sequence continues at coordinate 152,218,388 of NC_069509.1, read as the reverse complement.
CTCAAATCATTAAATTTGAAGGTATGGAAAATGAATGCTTAGTACTAAGTCATAGAGGTTTCTCTGACTCAGTGATTAATACTATGTTACAAGCTCGTAAATCTGTCTCTAGAAAGATTTATTAGAGAGTTTGGAAGACTTACATTTCATGGTGTTCTTCTCATAAATTCCCCTGGCATTCTTTTAGAATTCCTAGAATTTTACAGTTTCTTCAGGATGGTTTGGATAAGGGTTTGTCTGCAAGTTCCTTGAAAGGACAAATTTCCGCTCTTTCTGTTTTATTTCACAGAAAGATTGCTATACTTCCTGATATACACTGTTTTGTACAGGCTTTAGTTCGTATTAAGCCTGTTATTAAATCAATTTCTTCTCCTTGGAGTCTTAATTTGGTTCTGAAAGCTTTACAGGCTTCTCCATTTGAACCTATGCATTCTTTGGACATTAAACTACTTTCTTGGAAAGTGTTGTTCCTTTTGGCCATCTCTTCTGCTAGAAGAGTTTCTGAGCTATCTGATCTTTCTTGTTAGTCTCCGTTTCTGATTTTTCATCAGGATAAGGCAGTTTTGCGGACTTCTTTTCAATTTTTACCTAAGTTTGTGAATTCTAACAACATTAGTAGAGAAATTGTTGTCCTTTCCTTGTGTCCTAATCCAAAGAATTCTTTGGAAAGATCGTTACATTCTTTTGATGTGTTAAGAGCTTTGAAATATTATGTGGAAGCTACTAAAGATTTCAGGAAGACTTACAGTCTATTTGTTTTATTTTCTGGTCCTAGGAAAGGTCAGAAGGCTTCTGCTATTTCCTTGGCTTCTTGGTTGAAACTTGATTCGTCAAGCTTATTTGAAATCGGGTCAGGCCCCGCCTCAGAGAATTACAGCTCATTCTACTAGATCAGTCTCCACTTCGTGGGCTTTTAAGAATGAAGCTTCAGTTGATCAGATTTGCAAAGCGGCAACTTGGTCCTCTTTGCATACATTTACTAAATTCTACCGTTTTGATGTATTTGCTTCTTCGGAAGCAGTTTTTGGTAGAAAAGTTCTTCAGGCAGCTGTTTCAGTTTGATTCTTCTGCTTTTGATTTAAGTTTTTTCTTTCAATTATGAAAATAAACTTATTTTTTTGGGTTGTGGATTAATTTTTTCAGCGGAAAATGGCTGTTTCTATTTTATTCCCTCCCTCTCTAGTGATTAGAGTGGAGATCCACATCTTGGGTATTGCTATCCCATACATCACTAGCTCATGGACTCTTGCCAATTACATGAAAGAAAACATAATTTATGTAAGAACTTACCTGATAAATTCATTTCTTTCATATTGGCAAGAGTCCATGAGGCCCACCCTTTTTATGGTGGTTATGATTTTTTGTATAAAGCACAATTATTTCCAAATTTCTTTTGTTGATGCTTTCTACTCAATTCAGTTTAACGAATAGCCAAGCAGTGGGGTGATAAAGAAAGGTGGGTGAGGTGAGGGGTGTATTTATAGGCATTTTGAGGTTTGGGAAACTTTGCCCCTCCTGGTAGGAATGTATATCCCATACGTCACTAGCTCATGGACTCTTGCCAATATGAAAAATTAATTTATCAGGTAAGTTCTTACATAAATTATGTTTTAATGATTCAGATAGAGCAGCAACTTTAAACAACTTTCCAATTTACTTTCACTAACAAAATGTGCACAGTATTCTTATATTTATACTTTGAATCACTAGCTCCTACTGAGCATGTGCAAGATTTCACAGTATATAGGTATATGCATTTGTGATTGGTTGATGGCTGTCACGTGATACAGGAGTGGAGGAAATAGACAAAACTAAAATTTGTCATGAAAAAAAAAAAAAAAAATCTACTACTCACTTGAAGTTCAAAGGGGGCGATTTATTTAAGTGCGAGTGGACATGATACGCTGTAGCGTATCATGTCTGCGCACATCGATAAATGTCGATAGCATACGCTGTCGGCATTTATCATTGCTTGTGCAATGCCGCCCCCTGCAGATTTGCAAAATCTAGTCTAATAATTGATGCCTTTTTTTTTTTTTGAGTAGGTTGTGTGTCCCTTTTTTCTTTCACATCTGGTCATCCTACTGTAACCTAGGTTCCATAATGGAGGTGCCCATAATCAGGAGGAGATGCATGAAATGTATTTAGTGTCCCCGAGGATTTAGATTTACACCCTTAAAAGAAAGGTTCGGCTTTAAAGGGATATGAAACCCAAAATGTTTTGTTCATGATTCAGATAGAGAATGCAATTTTAAGAAACTTTCTAATTTACTCCTAATATTTTTTTTCTTCTTTCTCTTGGTATCTTTATTTTAAAAAGCAGGAATGTACGATTATGAACCGGCCCATTTTTGGTTCAGAACCCTGGGTAGCGCTTGCTGATTAGTGGCCACATTTTGCACTACCTACTTAGAAACTCTTGCAAAAGGATTAAATACACAAGTACATTTGCATTGCAAATTGGAAACAGCTGGTGATTGGCAAGTACATGCAGCATCAAATTTGCTCGCTGACCAAGTCTTGTTCTGAAGCAACAACATTTGCTGCTCCTGAGAGGGAATTTGTGTTTATTATCTTTACAAAGGTTAAACACATAGCTAGGATTAGTAACACACAAAGTGGATTCTCTACCAATGTAAAGCATGTAGCAATGACATTTTATTGTCCCTTTAAATCTGGACATGTGCACTACTCTACAATCCCTCCCCATAGGAACCAGTATGGATCATTTCTGTAAGTACCAGTGACATAAACCCAATCTCATCCAGTCTATGAAAAAAAGTCTGCATTCTCCTGCTAACTCCTGGCCCTTCCAAGAGCACAAATGTCTTAATGGCTATTTTATCAAACAAAAAAGGTGGCCATACTAAATAAATGGAAAAGATGGACTGGGTCTCCTAAATTATCCTAAAAAGCTACGTGAAATCAACAGGTACCAAACTATTAATGTGCGTCATAAAGAGGAATATGGTGTAGTAAGTTTATAATACAGATGTATTCAGCCTCACCTTTTACAGTATCATAAGCATTATACATTTTCTTACTACTTTCATTTTTAAAAGTTAATTGCCCATATTTTCCTTAAAGGGATATTAAACCCTTGGTACATTTAGCCACCAATCAGCCAGAGCTACCAAGGTGCTGTATCAAAAACTGGCCGGCTTCTACACTCAAATTACTGCTTTTCAAATAAAGATACAAAGAATTAAGAAAAAATGATAATAGAAGTAAATTAGAAAGTTGCTTAAAATTATATGCTCTATCTGAATCACAAAATAAAAAAAAATTGGGCTTCATATCCCTTTAAAGGGATGGAAAAGTCAAAATTGAAATGTGCATGGGTACCTTTCTATCCCTTTAATTATCTGTATGGAAAAAAAGAATGCAACACACTTTATACATTCTCCCCAACTTTCCCTTTCTGTGAAAATTCTGGAGGGGGGGGGGGGGTTCACTGTCTCCAGAAACGCTAGAGTGCATTATGTGCGATTCCGAACTTAAGCCCTGCTACATGCTAAAAAGTGACAGCTTGATCAGTGCATGATCTAAATTCTATTAGTCCCTAACTGGTCATAGCAACAGAGGTGAGAAACATAATAGGCGTATGTTCTTGGACTGCAAAAAATGCAAATTTTACCAACAAAATTACAGTTTTAAATGCTTTTAAAACATGTATATAGTATGCAGAAGGTTTGCAGTGCAGTGGTTAAATGCCGATATATACTGTGCATATAAAACTACGTTACTGTTTCTTTAAATCATCTGTACTTTTCGTATGGTTTCAGAACCACAACTTGTTTTCTGTTCCCTCTTCTAGGTTTTCTTATTCTTGTCCCATACTAAATAACTAATACAAAGCAGAGCTCTGTCTCATCAGTTCAAACATACATCCACGTGTGATTGCACCTTTAATCCAGGATTCATGCCACCTGGCACTGAGCTGTAATCTGTTGATCCCAAAAGCCTTAAAGGGGAAACGCTGCTTAAAAAGGGACAGTCAACACCAGGATTTCTGTTGTTTAAGAAGATAGATAATCCCTTTATTACCCATTCCCCAGTTTTGTATAACCAACACAGTTATATTAATACACTTTTTACCTTTGTGATTACCTTGTATCTAAGCATCTTCTGACAGCCCCTTGATCACATGACTTTTTATTTATTAACTTTCATTTTAGCCAATGAGTGCAGCGACTGCCACAAGCCACGGGCGTGATCACAATATTATCTATATGGTTTACATGAACTAGCTCTCTGCTGTTGTGAAAAGCAAATAAAAATGCATGTCATTAGAGACGGCCTTCAATTATCATATGAGCCTTCCTAGGATTACCTTTCAACAAAGAATACCAAGAGAACAATGCAAAATTGGTGATAAAAGTAAATTGGAAAAATCTTTAACATTGCATGCCCTATTTGAAACATGAGTTTTTTTGGACTTGACTGTCCCTTTAAGTGTTCAAATGCATATGGCAGGTTTAAAGAGATAAAAAAACTGCAAAAATAAAATGCTCTAATGTGTTATATACAAGCTATAGTGCAATAATAAACTGCTCTAATTATGTATTTAAAGGGAAAGTCTACCCAGAATTTGCATTGTTTCAAAAGATAGATAATCCCTTTATTACACATTCCCCAGTTTTGATAACCAGCACAATTATAATACACTTTTTAACCTCTGTGATTACCTTGTATCTAAGCCTCTGTAGACGCCCCTTATCTGAGTTATTTTGACAGACTTGCATTTTAGCTAATCAGTGCCCTCTCGTAAGTAACTCCACAGGCATGAGCACAATGTTATCTATATGAAACACATGAACTAGCGCTGTCTAGCTGTGAAAAACTGTCAAATGCATTCAGATAAGAGGTGGGCTTTCAAGGGCTTAGAAATTAGTATATGAGCCTACCTAGGTTTAGCTTTCAACTAAGAATACCAGAAGAACAAAGCAAATTTAATGACAAAAGTAAATTGGAAAGTTGTTTAAAATTGCATGCCCTATCTGAATCATGAAATCATTAACATTTTCTTAATATGAATAATTATGAATCACTACCTCCGGGTTAGAGCTGTAGGTTTACGCTGTGTCAGGTTAGTGCACAAGCGATAAGTGTTAGTTTTTCTTTAAGTCCTGAAGTCAGCGCGCATCTGGTTTTGCTTCCATACAAACTATTTACTTTCAACTTGTAATATGCCCGCTAACCCATACAGTTTATAAGTTTACTTCTGGCCGTGTTTGTGCGCAAGCAAGTCTTTAAATAGCATGCCAACCACTAAAAATCAGTTAAACACACAGCAAGGCTCAGTCAGAAGCCTCTATACATAGCTCCTGAGCAATCAGCCAATCAGCAGTGGAATACACATGTATCTGCCAAACACCAGTGGTTTCCACCTCAGGAGCTGAAATGTGTTGCTCCTCCCAAGAGGGACATTAGCTATGAAAGGATTATAATCCAAAAAGTAAACGCTGGAATTAATTAGAACATCTTATTTCTGCACTGACATTTCGCTTTTGGGACAAATCATACATAAAACTGAAGCATATGTGAACAGCTGTTTAAGTTCCCACTGAGTTTACATAGCAAAACTTTATTCGGTTTTCCATACAGTGCAGGAACAATTACTTTTTGCAAAAATAAAAAAAAATAGTGACTTCTTGTCTAAAGAACTTAGTTTTTAGGCATCTGCACGAGGATCATTCGTGATTATCCGAACACGGAATACAGTTCCTTAAAGGGACAGTATACACCATTTTTTATATAACTGCATGTAATAGACACTACTATAAAGAAGAATATGCACAGATACTGATATAAACATCCAGTATAAAACCTTTTTAAAAAAAATGTACTTAGAAGCTCACAGTTTAGCTCTGTTGATGAGGTTAGGCTGGGACACCCAGTGAAAAAGGCTGGGAAAACAAGAAAGAAGACACTGCCCCCTTCCCTGCATATGAAACCAACAGGACCCAGCAGGAATCTGTAGACATCAGTATACATCTGACACTGTGGGGCTTGGTTAGGAGTCTGAAAATCAGCACAATGTTATTTAAAAATAAGTAAAACTATAAATTGTTACAAAAACACTACCCAAGATGGGCTAAATAAATGGATCATCTACAAAACATTTATGCAATGAACAATCTAGTGTACAATGTCCCTTTAAAGAGCCAAAGCCCACGAGCAGCCACCTTCTTTCACATTCGGATCATTTGTGCACATGCCTATTAGTTTCTATCGTACAGCAATGTCAAAGCACAACTACAGCGTCCCTCAATCAGCATAACAAATTATTTAGAAGCTGAGAAGCCAAATAAGTTTTCAAATTAATTGCTGTATGAGCCGCTTATCCAGTGCTTCCCAATTACAGTCCTCAAGTAGCCCAAAATAAATGTCCGATCTGTTCAGTAGCCCAGTAAGTATGACTGTTTTACTTGTGCTCAAGTAGGGATATAAGGGACATGAAACCTCATACAATTTTAAACAACTTTCCAATTTACTCCTATTATCGAATTTTCGACATTCTCTGGTATCCTTTGTTGAATGAGCATCAATACAGTACTGGGAGCTAGCTGAATACATCTGGTGAGCAAATGACAAGAGGCATTTATGTGCATCCCCCAATCAGCAAGTGCACAGTACAGTGCACTGGTGCTCCTGAGCTTACCTATGTATGCTTTTCAACAAAGGATGCCAAAGAGAATGAAGCAAATTAGATGATATGCAAAAAATGTTATTCATAAAGCAACTTAGTATCAAGGGAGCTCTCTTCTCTGTACTCTTTTTAAAAAAAAAAAATGTGAAGCGTTACACTAAAAAAAGCTGAATCTGAATACAAAATGACACTGAAAATTAGAAACTATAAATGATATACAAATAGATTTAATCCATATACCTACTAAATGCAATGCATAAAATCACTATAAAATGTGCAACATAATATTACAAATATATTTACTTTTAATAGCCATTGTATTTGATTTGTTCTCTTGGTATCCTTTGCTGAAAAGCATAAATGGTAGGGTCAGCAGTAATGCACTACTGGGAGCTAGCTGCACTCATTCTTCTTGTCATTTGGTCACCAGATGTGTTCAATTGGCTCCTAGTAGTGCATTGCTGTTCCTTCAACAAAGGATACTAAAAGAATAAAGCAAATTACATAAAAGAAGTAAATTGGAAAGTTGTTTAAAATGGTTTGTTCTGAGTCACAAAAGGAAACATTTGGTTTTCATAACCCTTTAAATCTGGCCTGTTAGGGCTCCGGGAGGGCTGGAATTGAATAACACTCTGTCCACTACTGCAAATGCCTAAATTTGACAGGACACAGAGAGTTCAGATGTTTAGAAAACTTACATTTTCCCCATAAAAGAAAATACTTTGCTCTTGTTAGCCAATTGCTTCATTACTGAATAATAATAGAGTGTGATGTCATTAAGAAAATATTCAAAGGCAAAATAGGTTACAAGGTCTGTGAATTCCGGTTTCTAATTAGTTTCTGCTTCAATGATGATGAGTACTTTCAGTGCCTGGTTGTAGGACTCTTATGTGTACTAATGCCAAGCAAACTGTTTAATAAGTGCCCTTGTTTTACCTTATGCCAAAGCAGGCAGGCCACACTATTTACAATATAATAGTTTAGTTTTCTTTTGCAGCCCAGGGACAAACCCCTTGAAAAGCCTCATAAGAATGTGTAGCTACTTTCTGTGGGCAGTTAAGAGACTGATATAAATGAGTTTCTGCACTCCTTAAGCAATCATTGTGTAGCGTGTTGCAGGGTCATTGTAAAACAGCAAGGTGAAGAGCTAATTTAAAGAAAAAGTTGAAAATGAATGATGAAATACATAGCAAAGTGCATTTTAACTGCATATAATTAAAGGGGTAGTGTACTGTAAAATGTTCTCCCCTTTAATGTGTTCCCGGTAATCTATTTTGCCAGTAAGTGTGTTAATTTGTTTACAAAATTGCTCATCTATCTTTATTTTGTCATTTTAAAATAGCTGCTTTTCCTGTTAAATTCTTCGCCTATACTGAAAATGCAATACTGCGGCAACGCTTCAAACATATAAAGGAACTTCCAGCATGAAGTATTTTATACTTCATGACTGAAAGTCTCCTTTATTTGTTACACTGGTAAATCCTAGGGTTTCACAAACACTTTAAATTGAGATTAAAGGTGCATGAAACCTTTTTCTTCACAATTCAGATACGTTGTAAATTTGTTTAAAATTGTATACTGTATTATCTTACTTGCTTTGTTCCTTTGGTATCCTTTTGTTAAAAAAGCATATTTAGGTAGGCTCAGAAGCAGTAATACATTATGAGGAGCTAGCTGCTTATTGGTGTCTGCACAAATTCCTCTTGTCATTGGCTCACCCCAGGTGTCCAGCTAACTCCCAGTAGTGCATTGCGACTGCTTCAACAAATGATATATCAAAATAATGAATAAGGACATTTGATAATGGAAGTATATTGAAAAGATTTTTAAAATGTTATGCTCTATCTGAATCATGAAAGATCAATTTTAGATTTAAAGGGATAAGAAAGTCAAAATTAAACTTGCATGATTCAGATAGAGCAGGTCATTTTAAGACACTTTTAAATTCACTTCTATTTTCAAATGTGCTTTGTTCTCTTAGTATCCCTTGTTAAAAAATGAATATGCACATAGTATACACCTGCCTGCACACATTTGTCTCTTGTGATTGGCTAAATAGATATTTTCAGCTTCCTGTCAGTAGTGCAATGCTGTCCCTTCAGCAATGGATAACAAGAGAATGAAGAAAATTAAGATAAGTAAATTGGAAAGTTGTTTAAAATTGTATGAAAGGCCCATGTTTAGGGCCGAAACGCGTTGACAGCATATGGTAAGCCTATTTCTTGATTTTCAAATATTCCTTAGCGTTATTGCACCTTTTTATTTTTAGGTTTCACACTATCACACATAGGAGGATCTCCTTTGAGAAAATCAACATCCTCCAGTAGGATTTCCTATTATTCACTTCTGGAATTATCATCTAAGACATTTTTTTTTACACTTTTGGCATTTTAACATTTTCATATTTTTTTATATTTATATTTTTGCATTTTTGTACTTTTTTAATTTTTCATTTGTTTCACTTTTAATCTCTATTTTTTTTTTTCACTTTTTGCACTATCACCACCAGTCTTTAAGGCATTGGATTTATACTATCATCACCAATTTTTAAGCATTGGATTAATGATATTTTTGTATAAGTGAATTCATCAACCTGCGACACGACATCACTTTAGAATTCATAGAATTCTACATGGATTTATTTTAAACTTCTATCACAGACTTCTACATGGATTTATTTTAAACTTCTATCACAGACTTCTACATGGATTTATTTTAAACTTCTATCACAGACTTCTACATGGATTTATTTTAAACTTCTATCACAGACTTCTACATGGATTTATTTTAAACTTCTATCACAGACTTCTACATGGATTTATTTTAAACTTCTATCACAGACTTCTACATGGATTTATTTTAAACTTCTATCACAGACTTCTACATGGATTTATTTTAAACTTCTATCACAGACTTCTACATGGATTTATTTTAAACTTCTATCACAGACTTCTACATGGATTTATTTTAAACTTATATCACAGACTTCTACATGGATTTATTTTGAATTTCTATCACAGACTTCTTTTTTGGGACTAATCAATTATACAACTAACGTGGTCCGTTTATCATCTACATTACATTGTTTTTTCACTACCCCTTTAACAATTTAATCTCCCTGCGCTTTTATTTGACGATAGGCAGAGAAAACGTAAACTATGTTAGACACAGCTGGACTTCCCAGCTTTAGCAAAGAACTTAAAACTGATTTGTTTTAGATAGATCAAAATCGGTTAATAAGTTTGGTCGTCATCTCTGGCAACCAAGAGGTAAAATTGTAACTTATAAAAAATGACATTAACTTGAACAAACCCACCTTTGAAAATCATATCTAACTAACAGCGTATCATAACATGTTACAATTTGTGTATTTTCATTTACTTTAAAACTGGCACTTTGACAGCATTTGTTGGCCAGTTCTGTATGTGGGTCGGACACTAATTCAAAGTACTCAATGCATCACTGTTTTCATATTTTCCAAAGCTGCCCACACATCAGCGCCTGTGTTATTTGTCCATGAATAACCTCTTACGATGTTAAGTCCAGTAGTACATTCCGTTAACAGCCTCATCGCTCTCTCCCCACAATATATACTGCATTTTCGTTGGTTTAACAGAGAGTCCAGGAGTACTTATAGTGACACCCCAAAAAGAAATCATTTAGTTCCACCTAAAAATGATCTAAATGCCAGATTTAGATCTAGTATTGTAGTACTGCAAGATCTCATTCAGCAACAAGGCAAATATTTATCCCACAATGTTCAAAGTTTAATTACAGGAGGAAGGGGCAAAATAAATAAAGATATTGATTTTTTTTTTTGTTTGTTTACTATTCATTCTTTATAGTGCAAAAATGTCATGACCTAATTCAATTAGACAATGTCATTTTTTTACAAACAATCCTGCAAGTCTAGGTGTTTAACTCCTACAAAATGAGTTAAATACGTAGTTAAAGTACAACTCAGGAGCTGCAGAGAACTGCAGGTCCCAAAGGGAAGTGGCTGATCACTAGTGCACAAATGACAAATTAGCACATGTAATGTTTGAACTGTGATGACCCTTTTAAGCATTTTATATTGCATTAACACACACAGTGTTTTAAGTCCCTTAAAATAGATATAGATTATGTGTGCACATTCTTTACAATAACAGCAGCGGATATTCTGCTTCCTGTTTTCCTTAATTACAGTCACCTAACAAGGCAATAAATAACGGACTTTTACTCACATGAGGTCAGGTCTATGCTTGTGCAGTATAGCACAAAACGCCAGTCCATCTCGGAATGATGTGGTCATGTTAGTAATGTTGACGTCTCGATATCCATTGCACTGTTGTTTGCACCATTGCTGCAGAGCCTTTATACCGCTAGCTGCCATCCTGAAAAAGGATGAAAAACTTGATTAAGAAAAAAAAATAAAAAATAACAATATAGTTAAAGGAACATTCTATTTAGCATTTTAAACATATTATTTTCTAATTCTATAAATTGTTCTACAATGTCACTCCAGATAAGGATACAGCTACGGATCCAATCAGGAGTAGACATATGTAAACACTGGCTGCCGCCGCCTCCTTATCTGAAGCAGAAAGGGGTGCTCAAAATGTGCAATATTACTACATGTTTAACCTTAAAACCTGTTCAAATATAATTTACTACTACTATTAAAAGGGATAGGAAAGTCAAAATGAAATTAGCGAGAATCAGATAGAGCATGCAATTTTAAGACACTTAAAATCACTTCTATTTTCAAATGTGCTTTGTTCTCTTGGTATCCATTGCTGAAAAAGAATATGCACATATTCTACACTAGTGGGTGCTAGCTGGTGATTGGTGCCTGCACACATTTGTCTCTTCTGATTGGCTAACTAGATGTGTTCAGATAGCTGACAGTAGTGCAATGGTGTTCCTTCAGCAAAGGATAACAAGAGAATAAAGCATGTTTGATAATCAAATTTAAAGTTGTTTAAAATTGTATTTTCAATCCAAATCATGAATTAAATGTTTGGGGTTTCCTGCCCATTTAATACTATTCATTTTAACATGTTTATTCCCATTGCCTAAACGGATACACAGATATAAATCATTACACGATTTTGCCGCAATATCCCTTATTGACAGCAAACATGTAATTCATCCCATAGGCCAGTGTTTCCCAAATCCAGTTCTTAGGACTCTTAACAGGCTAGATATTCACCCACAAGCTGATTATTTCACCTATGCTCTAGTTATAGGGTCAAAAAACACTTTTTTATTTCATTATTCAGACAGAGCATGCAATTGTAAACAACTTTCCAATTATAATATTATAAGATTTGTTTCATTCTCTTTGTATCCTTTTTTTTAAAGGAGCAGCAATGTACTACTGTTTGCTGGCTGAAAACATCAGGTGAGCCAATGTCAACAGCCATATAAGTCCGGCAAATAAAATCTGCAGCTATCTCCTAGTAGTTCATTGCTGCTCTTTAAAGTGAAAGTCAAGTTGACTATATCGCTATATAAGCGTATATCAATCTATGAAAAATAACCTCACTTTCATTCATCATTTTTTCTACTATTAATTTCTAACATCAGTTTTTTACCCTGAAAGCCGCCAGACTTTTTCGCCGTTCCTCTGCCCTGCAAAATACATTTTCTTTCCTTTCGTTGTTACGAATAAGTGATATCCTAATCTCATTGGCCCCCATGGACGTCTAACCCCCTTCTATTTACGCACCCATTTTGCAATGCGTATGCGACTATCTTCGAACTTCATCCCTGATCCGCTGCACATTCATGATAGCCGCATGCCCATTTTAAAATCTCAAAGGAAATCCCTTATAGGGCTCTATTTATCAATCATTTGGGGAATTCTCCTTTCTGTTCTCCACAGCTCTCCTTAGGAGAGGAGTACATGTGCGCCCATATTTATCATAAAAAAGTAGTTTTTTCTCCATGGGAGAGCTGAGGAGAACTAATGATAAATTTCTCCAGTCAGATTAGTATCTTCTCCTTATTTATCACTAAAAATAAGCAACTATTCTCCATGTCAATCATATATAGACCAATAGAAATCTTTATACAGCCTTCCTAGTAGCTTTGTTAACGCCCCTCTTCAGCAAACTTTCATATATGAAATAGATCTACATTTTCATTGTTTTTGTGCTTCAATTTTAGAGCTTTTTTATATCTTATTTTTATGCCCCAATAGATATCATTTTTGTGCTCTGTTATATATTATTTTGGTGCTCCATTATATATATATTTTTTTTTACTCCATCATAAATTATTATTGCGCTCCAATAATCATTATTATTGTGTTTTGTTATAGATCATTTTTTAACCTTGTAGAGCCCTTTTTGTGTGTGTAACTGCTTCTACAACTAGTAGAGAATAGATTTCTAATGCTGTTCTCCACTGTAGCTATGGAGAACTTTAAGGTAGGAACTTGCAGAAGAACTTTCAGTCCTCCACAGGAGAATATAAATGATAAATTTGTAACTAGGAGAATTATTAGGAGAACTATATGAAATACGACTAAGCTCGTATTATTGTGCACGTGCAAAATATTGGGCTCACAAGAGCAAGTACTGATAAAGACGTATATAGCGGGTGGGACCGCTCTTACATCTAACACTTCTAAACCCGTAGTAAGCAATTATACAGTATGGAACTTGTATAATCCATAGCGTTGTTTGCGTATCAGAACATTTATTTTCACTTTAACCTACCTAGATCTGCTTTTCAACAATATGATTGCAAGACAACAAAGCAAATTAGGTCATGGAAATACATTGGAAAATTGTATGCTTTATCTGAATCACGGAAGAAGAAAAAAATGGATTTTATGTCCCTTTAAGATATAATGAATATCTGTCACCTGAGGAGCTATGATCTGACAAGTGTGCTCATCTACAGTCAAACAAACAATATAAATGATGGTGCAAGAAGAATGTTTCAGCAATAATGAAAACTATTACTGCAATACCACCTTACAGCATTATGGTTAAACAACAAGGAAAGGCACTAGACACTAAATATGTATAATACAAGGGCAGCCTAGTGTAACTAGCGTTTTACTTTCAGTTTATCAATCAGCATTTAGTGACTCTGGGGATTCTGTACATTATTTAAAATAATGTATTGCTTGTTAGCCTATAAAAGGTATCACTAATACACAATTCTCAAAGTGTACATTAAAACAATAATAAAAAACTTCAGCATTAACACCACAATGAAAACAAATTGGCACTAGGGACTTTGTACCTAACAGGAATACATAGCACTTGACTGTGTTTTGTTTATGTATTCGCCTGGCTGCAACTGAAACTATATCTGTTTTACCGTGAATTGTGTGATATGTATGAACACACATATATAGCTTTACGTGAAGGTACAAATACATTTGCACATACATTAACTTAATATATATTTATATTTTTTTTTATTTATTTTGTCTATATTTGTACCTTCACATAGAGCTATATATGTGTATTCATACATATTACTATATATATATATATACACACACATACATACATACATACACACACATCAACAGATGCATACATACACAAATTATATATATACATATACACACACACAAACATATAGATGCATATATACACAAAACTATATATATATATATATATATATATATATATATATATATATATATACACACACACATACATATAGATAGATGCCTATATACACAAACATATATATACACACATACACACATATAGATGCATTGCATATATACACAAACACACATATATACAAAATAAAATATATATTATAACTGATGTTTATGATATATTGTAACACAGAGTCAGGTGACAGATATTTACACATGTATAAAACTCATACAGCTTATGCATCTGATTGTTCTATGTATGGCCGTACAGCTATGCATTGCCATGGGTTATATTACTGTAAATGACAGCGAATCCAGCTTGCACCTTTTTTTGGTTCTCTCCCGCCTGGGAACCAGCTGTAGGTCCGGGTCGTGAGTTTGAGAGCAAGCGAGCAGTCCCTAGCTATCCATAAGCAGTCCCAGTGATCCCTTACGTAAGTCCCAATGGAAGATCCGCTCCGCTCCGTAGTCTGAGTAACTGAGCCTGGAGCAGCGAACACACAGACAGCTCTGTGCAGGGACTGGGCGTGGCCTATTGGAGAGAGGAGGAGTGAAGACCGCGGGGTGGCGAAATTCAGTTATTTAGATTTATTTAAGGGGCGGATACTTTTGAGCATAATAAATAAAGAGGGCGTGGTTTATAGCCCTGTTTTATTTGATCAAAGAATTACTAAAATGGCCGCTGATTGTATAAAATAACTAAATAGACAGAAATATAAACAATTATTACTGTATCTTAAAATAAACATCACTGTCGAATACTTAGGTAACTATTGTGTAAAAAGGTGATGTACGTGTCGCTAAAAACGTCACATATCTGATGTCACTCGTGTACTAAATAACGGATTTCCCATGAATCAGGACTTGAGAAGCTTCCTGATAGGCCAATTGCAACTGACTAGCACATCCTTAGGCTCAGCATATGCAAATATTTAGCTTTTAGGTGAGGGTTTTTTTCTGTGTATGTAATGTGAGCAGGCTATGACATATGAACTTGTGACTGCTGTCTTTATTAGATTGGAAACTTTAATCATTCTGATCCCTAAAATAATCTATCTTTGCCGTGGAGGGTAACTTCCTCAGCAATAAATGAAAGAGAGTAATAGAAAGAAAAGATGAAATGGGGTAGAAAAAGAGAAAGACATTATAGAAAAATAAAGCAATATAGTAATAGAGAAAGAATAAAAGATGATAGAAAAATAAAGCAATATGGTAATAGAGAAAGAATAAAAGATGATAGAAAAAAATACTAGAAAAGGAAGAAAAATCATAAAAAGAAGGCAATAAAGAGTGCAGAGAAAAAGGAAAGAAAGGACAGGAAAAAAGGAAAGAAAGAGGATAGAACTGAACTAAACAAAGTGACAGAAATAAAAAAGAAAGAATATAATGTGAGCTTTGATTCAATAAAAAAACAACTTTATTTTACACACCTGGTAATATATTTAGTCTGTACACATTTTACCTTATAATACACACACTATATGACCAAAAGTACGTAAACAGCTCTACTTTTTATTCATTTCAGATTTTCAGCCTCACCCATTGCTAACATGTGCATCAAATCCAGCACATAGCCATGAAATTTCCGTAGACAAACGTTGACAGTACAATGGGTTATTATACTGAAGAGCTCGGTGGCTTTGAACGTGGTGGTGGGGATCATCCTATGAAAGTGCCACCACCACGTTCAAAGCCACTGAGCTCTTCAGTATAATAACCCATTGTACTGTCAACGTTTGGATGACACCTTTGCTAGAAGTAAGTTTGTGAAATTGTTGCCTTACAAGATCTGCTCCGATCTACTGTAAGTGTTTTTATTGTGAAGTGGAAGCTTCTAGGAACAGCCCAGCCACAAAATGGTAGACCACGCAAACTCACAGAGCTGGGCCGCTGAGTGCTGAAGTGCTTATTGTGTATAATTCACCTGTTATCTGTTGCATCACTCACTACAGAGTTCCAAACTTCCTCTGGAAGCAACACCAGCACAGGAACTCCACATCAGGAGTTTTATTAAATGGGTTTGCATGGTTTAGCACCTGTACACAAACCTCACATCAACATGCAACATGCCAAGCGTTGGCTGGAGTGGATAAAGTATGCCGCTACTGGACTCTTGTATGGCTCCTAGGTCCTTACCTGAGTGCATTAGGGGCCACGCTAATACAAAATATGGAAGCAGAATGAAGATTTAGTGTCAAGGTATAAAGGGATCTGGGAGTATTTGTGGAGTCCAAGGCTACACTAAGAAGAGGAGGCTTAGAACTACTGACAGTGTGGGGTGTGCTGTGTGCATCTCATTGTCTGAAAAAGTTTCATAGGGGTGCGCTAACTTTAGCACACAGGACCTGTAGACATCTTCTAATGACATTGTCAACTGTGCTACTTGCGCTTTTTGTAATCTTTACTTTGGAAACTTATGATTAAAGTGAACCTGGAGTTGTTGTGACGCCAAGACCTGTGGTGTAGGTCATAAAATGAAGGTAAACTTTGATGAATGAAAGCCCGGTTTTTAAAAATACTATTAAAAACATGGGCACTTTCATTCATCAAAGTTTAGAAAGCAGCCGTTTTGATTAAAAACTTACCTTTGTTTTTTTCACAGCCAGAGCAGCTTCCCCCACCTGGAGATCCTCTCTTCACATGTCAGCAATGACTAATCCAGCTTCCTTCAATCACGGCTTTCCCCCCGGGAGTCATTGCCTGAGGCCATGCCGTGATTGGAGGAAGCCGGATTAGTCATTACAGGCAAAGAGGTGAAATTATTGATTTGTGTGTTACTGGTATCTAAGAGGAGAGAGAGACCAAAATAACAAAAGTATTGCATTGAGCAATGATATTTTTTATTGGACATTTATAAGTAAACAAGCTTTCAGAATAATTCCTTCTTTTCTCGAGTCGGAAGCAAGACTTGAGAAAGGAAATAATTTTTCCTAAAGATTGTTTACTTATAAATGTCCAATAAAAAAATATATCATTGCTCAATGCAATACTTTTGGCCACCAATGGGCTGGCTCCTAAGCTTACATTTCTGCTTTTAAAATAAAGATTCCAAGAGAATGCAGAAAATTCGATAATAGGAATAAATTAGAAAGTTGCCTAAAATTGCCTGCGCTATCTGAATCATAAAAGAAAAAATGTGGGTTTATATCACTTTAATCACTAGTTTAACAGTTTGATGAAATGTAAGCATCTTTGAAATTGATGGACAAAAAAGAGGGTAATGCTGTTGAATGTAAAGGGACACTAAACCTACATTTTCTTTCATGATTCAGATAGAGCAGGCAATTTTAAGCAACTTTCTAATTTACTCCTATTATCATTTTGTCTTTGTTCTGTTGCTATCTTTATTTGAAAAGCAGGAATGTAAAGCTTAGGTGACGGCACAATTTTGGTTCAGAACCTGGGTAGCACTTGCTGATTGGTGGCTACATTTAGCTGCCAATAAGCAAGTGCTATCCAGGGTGCTGAACCTAAGATGGGCCGGGTCCTAAGTTTTACATTCCTGCTTTTCAAATAAAGATATGAAGAGAACAAAGAAAAATTGATAATAGAAGTAAATTAGAAAGTTGCTTAAAATTGCATGCTCTATCTGAATCATGAAAGAAAACATTAAAAAAATATATATATTGATCTGAGGATGGGGTGACACCCAAAAACGTCATCATTAAAGCATAATAATGGAGTAAGACCAGAGAGGGCCTTCTATATTGTGGACCATATATATATATATATATATATATATATATATATATATATATATATATATATACATTTTTTATGTTTATATTCAACTATATATAATCAATTTTATATGTTTTGTCAGCAGCAGTTTCTTCTTCTTGGCTTTTGGTATATATAAATATGTGTGTGTGTATATATATATATTATAAAAAAAACATGCCACTGAGTTTTCTAACGTTTTAAAGAGGCTTTGAATTTGAAAATGCCTAAAAAATATTTTCCAAGTGTTCTTCTAAATGGAATAGAATGTATTGTTTTGGAAATGTGCCCGAAAGAAAACCTGTCAGCAGACTTGTGATTTGGGTAAAAAATGCTGTTTCTGTTGAAACAAAAGATTAGGGTCAAGTTCTCATTGTCGTTATTTTTTCAGCCTGTCAATAGTCATTAGTGCAGTTGTAAAAAAAATAAACGTAATCTGACAAATCACAAAACCGTAGGATTTACAGGATTACAAGTTAAGGTCATAACCGCAAAACTAATCTTTTCCACCATCTTCTTAGTGTTGCTCAGCTAAGAGATGATTATTTCCGTCTAACAAGAAAGTACTTAAACCAGGCGCAAAACGGAAGTCGGTATTATTTTACTCCAGCTAAATATTTTAACTCTTAACGGTTCAAAATTAAGACCGCCAATGTAAACAGGTCCTAGATGTTGCAAACTACTGGAAAGTGACAAAAAAATATCTAAGACTTAAACTGTTAGGGACATGAAAGTAAAAATTCAACTTTCATGATATAGATAGAGCATGCGATTTTAAATTTACGTCTATTATCAAACTGACTTACTTTATACTTTACTTACCAGTTGGTGATTAGTGGCTGCACGCATATTCTTATCATTGGCTCGCCAGATGTGTTCAGCTTGCCGCCAGTTGTAAATTGCTGCACTAGAGCTGGCTTTAACAATGGTTTTAACCCCTTTTCATATAGCTATATGCACTTTTTTGTGCTTTTATGTCTCTATAAGTTTACATGCGGAATGTGACTGAACCCCAAATCTCTTGACAGTTTTACAATTATAGCTTAAAGGGACATGATACCCAAATGTTGAATCACTTGAAACTGATGCAGCATAGCTGTAAAAAGCTGACTAGAAAATATCACCTGAACATCTCTTTGTAAAAAAGGAAGATATTTTACCTCAAACTTCCTAAGTATTCACACCCCATTGTAAAGAGACTTTAAGGAGCCAGTCAGGATGCTTGTCCCATGACTTGCTAGGAAGAATGCATCTGTCATGTGTAGGGTGACCATATTGCCGCTTTAAAAGGGGGCACATATGAAAAATACATATGTCAGGGCTGTTTTTAGGGCTGTTTAAAGAAATGTTTTGTATAAGAACCCTGACATAAATTTTTCATATGTGTTTCTTTTTAAAGCGGCAGTATGGTCACCCTAGTCATGTGTCATGTTATTTTCCTATTCAGTTTAAGTAAGTTCTATGAAATCTCATGAGATCACATAAAAGACAAAGCATTACCTCAGCACTGCTGATGCTGATTGGCAGCTGAAGTATAACTGTTTACACAGCACTTACTCTGGTGAGCTGAAGTAATGTTGAGGTAAAATATCTTCCTTTTTTACATAGATGTGCTCAGATGATATTTTCTTCTCTTTACCATATGTGATTTACCATATGAGTATTATGTCCCTTTAAGACCAAAGCTGCTTTAATTTCCAGATAAAGTAAATTAAACCTTTTTTTTTTTTTTCTGTACTTCTATAAAAAAAAATGAAAGCAGTAAAGCTGAGGAATTTTGTTTAACTCAACAGGAATTTATGACTACTTTACACCAGAACTATTATTGGAGCAGGAAGTATGTGACTTTAGTTTAATTTGTATAAACATTTAAAAATAGACTGACAATTTGAAAGGAAATAAAAAACATTTGTCTGCACACTTTCCTGTATGTTTTAGAATTTCTTAAACTGTCTGAAATTTGACCTCATTATTTATTTTTATTAACTGCATCTTACAAGCATTTTTTAAATGTCTTTACTTTCTAACTTTTTATCTGATAGACCATTATTTATGTTCTAAACTAAAAATAACACAATCTATGGGAAACGGAGCGTTATAGACACAGTTAACACTTTGAGATTGTAAAATAAAATGCTTAATTATTAATAGGGCAATAGCTGCAATCAGGGTGGATTTGATTTAAATCAAATTGATTTAAAGGGATATGAAACCCAATTTTTTTTCTTTTATGATTCAGATAGAGCATGCAATTTTAAGCAATTGTCTAATTTTCTCCTATTATAACATTTTCTTCTTTAAAGGGACAGTCTAGGCCAAAATAAACTTTCATGATTCAGATAGGGCATGTAATTTTAAACAATTTTCCAATTTACTTTTATCACCAATTTTGCTTTGTTCTCTTGGTATTCTTAGTTGAAAGCTTAACCTAGGAGGTTCATATGCTAATTTCTTAGACCTTGAAGGCCACCTCTTTCAGATTGCATTTTAACAGTTTTTCACCACTAGAGGGTGTTAGTTCACATATTTCATATAGATAACACTGTGCTCGTGCACGTGAAGTAATCTGGGAGCAGGCACTGATTGGCTGGACTGCAAGTCTGTCAAAAGAACTTAAAAAGGGGCAGTTTGCAGAGGCTTAGATACAAGATAATCACAGAGGTAAAACATTTATTATTATAACTGTGTTGGTTATGCAAAACTGGGAAATGGGTAATAAAGGAATTATCTATCTTTTAAAACAATAAAAATTTTGGTGTAGACTGTCCCTTTAAATGTAACCATCAATCAGCAAGCGCTAACCAGGGTGCTGGACCAAAAATGGGCCAGCTCCTAAGCTTACATTTCTTTTCTTTATTTTTTAAATAAAGATAGCAAGAGAAAGAAGAACAATTGATAATAGGAGTATATTAGAAAGTTGCTTAAAATTGGGTTTCATATCCCTTTAACTCATAATATAAATTACGATTTAAATCACTAGTCAGTAAGAACGATTAAAATAATGGTTTTCATTTTTAGAATAATTTAATTGAATAATCATTCATATTTGATCAACTTTTCATCTGTACTTTATTGGAAGGAGAAAAATAATGATTGCATTAATAATAGCAATTGAAATATTTTTATTTTACTAAAACAATAACATTATTTTTCATTTTTAATGCTTGCCCCTCCCTCCTCACACTTAGGTCCTTGTGCAGATCTATTCCACTCCAAACAATCTTCTATTCAGTGATCTTCTTGAAACTTAGTATGGGTTGATTCTGTGTACATAGATTTGCAAGGGAGCAATGGCATTAAAGAGACAATGAAGTCAAAATTAAAAGGAAGGAACATGCTATTTTTATAAATTTTCTAATTGACTTCTCTTATCTGATTTGCTTTGTTCTCTTAGTATCCATTAATGAAAAGCCTGCATTGGTAGGCTCAGAAGCAATGCACTACTGTAAACTAGCTGCTTGTCACTGTCTCACCAAATGTGTTCAGCTAGGCCCCAGTAGATTATTATTCTCCTTCTACAAAGGATTCCAAGAGAATGAAGCAAATCTGAAATCTGAAAATTGTATGCTCTATCTAAAACCCAAAAGTTATCTTTCATGATTATGTCCCTTTAAGATCTATTTATCAACTCTGTGGGGCCGATTTATCAATGTCTGTCTGACATGATATGCTGTAGCGTATTATGTCCGTCAGACAACGATGAATGCCGACAGCATAAGCTGTCGTTATCTAACATTGCACAAGCAGTTCTGGTGAACTGCTCGTGCAATGCCGCCCCCTGCAGATTTGCGGCCAATTGGCCGCTAGCAGGGGGTGTCTACACGATCGTATAGGATCGGGCGGATTGATGTCCGCAGCCTCAGAGCCTGATGGCTCGCGCGGAAACGGGTATCAGGGGCCATTCGGCCCTTGATAAATCGGCCCCACAATGTTAATATTATAGCATTTTGCTGTGAAGAAGGTGCATGTTATTTTTGCAGACACAAATTCACAGTTTTGAGAACTACAAAACCAATAATATGTGATAATATCTTCAAGATAGAAACACTGTCCAAACTAATCTTACAGAAACCTGTGTGAGAGCATGACATTGTGACTGGATTAATGGAATTCATTTACAAAATATGAATATACAGCATCTTGCTATATAATTAAAAAAATATTTAAATTTCAGGATGAATAACCTTTAGATTTTTATCCACCCTGGCTGCAATTTTGTTTTTTAAATTTGTTTACCCTTTTCCCCTGTAATTTGAAGGGACCTGAAACCTAAAATATAACATGCAATTTTAAACAACTTTTAAATCCCCTTCTTCTTCTTCTTCTTCTTCTTCAAATTTGCTTCATTCTCTTGGTATTCTTTGCTGAATGAAAAACAATGCACTATGGACAGCTATCTGAAAACATTAAGTGCCAGATTATGAGTGAAGCACAAATGTTTGCGCGAGCGATACAAGTTGAAAGTAAATGGGATTGTTTGAGTGCAAGAATGATTACCGCAACTTGAGAGCTCTAGTTAACTGTTTTGATAATCAAAGAAGTTGCACAAAACACATCAAAAATAAATTACAAAGTACAGTTACACTCAGGGGTAGGCAAGTTATCCGTATACGGACACCGGTGTCCGTGACTAGCCCTTGCAGTGTCCGCCACAACCTTAGTATATCTTTTCTTTCTGATTAAATAATGGAATAAAAAAAATATAGTGTGAATAAAGTTAGTGGCTTGTTAAGAGACTGCTAGCGATATTGGCTGATATTGTATGGAATAAATAAAGCCTGAGTGAAATACTGGATGTGTATCTGCATCAGTATAATAACACCCAGCGCTATATAATGACACAGTAGTGATACTGGCACATGGGTATAGCCAGAGGAGGGCTGGTTATAGGATCAGTGGTATCTGCATCAGTATAATAACACCAAGCACTATATAATGATACAGTAGTGACACTGGCACATGGGTATAGCCAGACAAGGGCTGGTTATAGGATCAGTGGTATCTGCATTAGTATAATAACACCCAGCACTATATAATGACACAGTAGTGACACTGGCACATGGGTATAGCCAGAGGAGGGCTGGTTATAGAATCAGTGGTATCTGCATTAGTATAATAACACCCAGCACTATACAATGACACAGTAGTGACACTGGCTCATGGGTATAGCCAGAGGAGGGCTGGTTATAGGGTCAGTGGTATCTGCATCAGTATAATAACACCCAGCACTATATAATGACACAGTAGTGACACTGGCTCATGGGTATAGCCAGAGGAGGGCTGGTTATAGGGTCAGTGGTATCTGCATCAGTATAATAACACCCAACACTATATAATGACACAGTAGTGACACAGTCTCATGGGTATAGCCAGATGAGGGCTGGTTATAGGATTAGTGGTATCTATTCTGCATCAGTATAACACCAAGCACTATATAATGACACAGTAGTTACACTGGCTTGTGGGTATAGCCAGAGGAGGGCTGGTTATAGGATCAGTGGTATCTGCATTGGTATAATAACACCAAGCACTATACAAAGACACAGTAGTGACCTTGGCACATGGGTATAATCAGATGAGGGCTGATTATAGAATCAGTGGTATCTGCATTAGTATAATAACACCAAGCACTATATAATGACACAGTAGTGACACTGTCTCATGGGTATAGCCAGAGGAGGGCTGGTTATAGGATCAGTGGTATCTGCATCAGTATAATAAAACCAGGCACTATACAAAGACACATTATTGACATTGGCACATGGGTATAGCCAGAGTGGGGCTGGTTATAGAGTCAGTGGTATCTGCATTAGTATAATAATACCCAGCACTATATAATGACACAGTAGTGACACTGGCTCATGGGTATAGCCAGAGGAGGGCTGGTTATAGGGTCAGTGGTATCTGCATCAGTATAATAACACCCAGCACTATATAATGACACAGTAGTGACACTGTCTCATGGGTATAGACAGAGGAGGGCTGGTTATAGGGTCAGTGGTATCTGCATCAGTATAACACCAAGCACTATATAATGACACATAGTGACACTGGCACATGGGTATAGCCAGAGGAGGGCTGGTTATAGAATCAGTGGTATCTGCATCAGTATAATAACACCCAGCACTATATAATGACACAGTAGTTACACTGGCTCGTGGGTATAGCCAGAGGAGGGCTGGTTATAGGGTCAGTGGTATCTGCATCAGTTTAATAACACCAAGCACTAAGGTCTGTACTTTGGAAAATGTCCGTCACAGCCTTTGTCAGTGCCCATCCCTGGTTACACTCATAATAACACCTACTAATAAATCATTTAAAAAATATATTGCACACAAAAGTTATAAGGCTCAAAGATAGGAGGTATCAGGCATGCAAAGGACTTTAACATAGAGATACATACATGTCTAAAAATGATTCTGTATGTAGGTATGTATGTATATATATTTATATATACAATATATGTGTCTGTGTGTGTCTATATGTGTACATATGTATTTATGTGTGTATATATGTATTTACATACATACATAAATACATATGTACACATATATAGACATATATAGAAGTGCATTGGAACCCTTTGCAGTTAAGTAGATGAAAACATGTAAAAACATATTTATGCAATATTCAAATAGTTACTGTATATATTTAACATTCCAATGTTCTGCACATAGCAGAATATGTTCTATTTTTTTCTTAATAGCTATTCCTATATACTGTATATCTGTAGAAATCCATACCTATATATATAATGGAGGGATCCAGCAATATGAATTACTACTCCCTGTTGCCTTCAACAGAAAGAGGATATGACAACTATGAACTTGATACTGTTTTTTCTACTGATATTTCTACCTACACTTTAAGTACACTCTTTGATAATATTGAAAAGCTTCTTATAAAGGAACATAAATTGCAATTTGAGATCTGGACTTTTGAAAAATATATTAAACTGAACATTGTTCCCAGGGGTCTCAGACTAAATAAATACCCCACCTTTGATGTCTCTGACCAGGAGTTCGTTGAGACTTGGAACACTGTACTTACTGAATGCTCAGTTAGATTAATGCACTTGTTGATTATGTATAAATCCAAATTGCTTACTATGGTTAGAGGTGAAATTGAAAAATTACAGATTGAATTGAATAACAGAAAATTAGAACCTGACTACCCTAAATTTGGTGGTATTTTGAGATTGGCTTTGTCTGATTCTAAAAAGGAGATTTTAAACACTAAACACTCAAAGTATCTCAGGGACCAGGCAGACTATGACAATAAGATGGTATATGTTTGGCACCACTCCAGGAATAACTCCAATAATAGGAGAGGTAGATCAAGGAGCAGGAGTAGAGGTAGAGGTAGAGGTAGAGGTAGGGCACAACAACAACAACTACAGCACGCTTCCCTTAACTACTCAGGTACTTATAAATCCTCTGGAAGTGAGGGGGACTCAGGTGATGACAATGGTGCCTCAGGTGGCAAGGATTCTGTAGAGATGCCTAGGGGTATTCTGAAAAACACACAAGGCACACATAAACAAGTGAGCATAAATGACTCTACTAATGTTATAGCTGTGACACCTAAAACTCTACACAAACAGGGTGCAAATACTGTCAAAAATGCACAAAACAAGACGCACACTGTCAAAGGTACAAAATATGTAAGTAATACTAATCAGAATACATCTAATGAGATGAATACCCTAGGGGAATATCGCAGGGCTTTTGATCAGGTTTTTCACCAGGTACAGGACAAAACCGGGATAGGGCAGGAGAAGAGGTACCCACAGAGGATAAACAAAAACACCAAGTATCAGTAATATCTACTAATGATAACATCTATAATGTAATTAACCTTTCCACTGCCACTCTATCTAATATGCAATTAAAGGTTCTCAGTTACGGCCTTAATTTTTCCCCAACTACTTCATTTAACCTTTTCAATACTATGTTAGATGTTAACAGGCTAATCAGAAATTGAACCTTAAAGAAATTCTTTCACAGTGCTGATAACACTACAGATACTAGTGAATTTTTGACACAGTCACATAAATCCACTCTTGATGCTGTACAATTATCTTTCTCAGAGTCTTGTGATATGTTGTCTCTGCATGAACTTAAAAGACAGGGGACCAATGAGACTGTGGCGGGGACTATCAAATGTCACAGTGGTTTTAAGAAACCATCTGATTTTTACCCTTTACAGTGCCGTGGTCCTGTCTTAGAGACTTTCTTTAAAAGGATTGAGAGAGACCTCACTTCCCTGGCCTCTACTAAAACTGAAACTAACAACAGTAGGCCCAATTTGTCCTTTATAGATAGACAGGCAATGTCAGAACTACAACAAAATGACAGTTTGGTCATTCGATCCGCCGATAAAGGCGGATCGGTTGTAGTTCTTGATAAATCTGAATATGTCAAAGAGGCCCATAGGCAACTCCATAACAACGCAAACTATCAGAGACTAGACAGAGACCCCACTTGGTGCTTTCAGAAAGAACTAAAGTTCCTTTTGGATGATGGTTTGGAGGATGGGTTCTTTGACCAAGACACACATGACTATCTCTTGGTGGAACACCCGGTAGTGCCCATCTTCCACCATCTTCCAAAGGTGCACAAATCCTAAATTGGAGTACAGGGAAGACCCATAGTCAGTGGGATAGGTTCCCTCTTGGAACACCTGTCCCAGTGGCTAGACAGCATATTGTTTCCTCTAGTCACCTCCCTACAGAGTTACCTGAAAGATACCAAGGATTTATTAAATCTTATGGATACCTTTAGTTGGGATGTTGACAGACACATGTGGTTAACAATAGACGTGGTGTCACTGTACTCTACCATCCCACATGAGGAAGGTCTCAAGGCTCTATCTTTTATTTTGGAGAATTTTTCGGATCTGAACACTGATTTGGTGAAATATGTGGTTAGGGCAACAAGTTTTGCCTTGACCCACAACTATTTCCGTTTTGGGGAGCAATACTACCTCCAGAGATGTGGGACAGCTATGGGGGCCAAATTTGCGCCCTCATACGCCAACATCTTTATGGGTTGGTGGGAGCTGTCCCACATCTATGGAGATAGCAATGAATATAGAGACCATATCGCCTTTTATAGGCGATATATTGACGATTTGCTCTTCATATGGCAGGGATCTGAGGCCTCTCTTTTTGAATTTGTTGGTCTCTTAAATTCCAATGATGTTGGTCTGAGTTTCACATTTGAGATGAACTCTAAGACCATTAATTACCTGGATCTTACTTTGACTGCAGGGGATGATGGAAAAATCATGAGCAATATGTACAGGAAGCCTATATCTAAAAACACTCTGCTACACGCAAAAAGCTGTCATCCTGTACATGTCCCTATGGCAGTAGCCAAGGGACAGCTCATCAGAGTTAAACGGAACTGCAGCAATAGCGATACTTGCAGAGCACAAAGTATAGATATGCAGAACAGACTCAGAGAAAGAGGCTATTCTGGACACATAATAGACAGAGCACAGAGACAGCTAGACCTCCTGGATCGTCATTCTCTTTTGAACAAATCCAATCGTCAGAATGCTAAAGAGAATACTAACGCACAACACAAGGTCACTTTTGTGACGGACTTCAGTACTGACTACAGGGACATCTGTAGGATTGTCAAGAAACATTTTAGTTTGCTATCTGCAGATGACAGCCTTGTAAGCTGTGTGGAGGGAGGCTTGCGTTGCTCTTACAGGAAGAACAGGACCCTGGGAAATATTCTAGCCCCCTCAGAGGTTTTGACAAAGAAACCAGACAGACAAAGCTCATGGTTGCAACATAGGGGGATGTACAGGTGCGGCAGATCAAGATGCAGGCCGTGTGAATTCATCATTGTATCTGATGATTTCAGATCAGAGGTCACTGGAGAGATCTTTAAGATATCTTCCTGCCTAAACTGTACATCCTCCTATGTTATCTATCTATTATACTGCTTGGAGTGTCATCTGCAGTATGTAGGGCTCACCACTACTGACGTGAACACTAGAATTAGAAACCATCTCTCTACAATTAAACTGGGTGAAGCCAGCACCCCACTGGTTAAACATTTCCGAAATTTTCACAACAAGAGTAACTCCACACTTAGATGGCAGGCTATTGAACATGTCAAGGCACCACCTAGAGGAGGTGACAGGAATCAAGCGTGAGATGTTTTGGATCTTTAAACTGCGTACTAGAGTACCAGAGGGTCTAAACTCCGAATACGATTTGATTAATTATTGGAAATAACTATTACAGTCAAATCTACATCTCACGCTTGCCGAGCATATACCGCATATACCACACATACTCTCTCTTTCCTTTTCCTCACACTTTTGCTCCATATTTAGGATTATTATTCAACATCTAATATCCCAAATTTGATATTTGGAATTTTTTAAGGATATAATTTTAAGGCTTGGAACCTGAAAATAATCAATCCTAAAACAAAATTTTAGAAAAGAATTTAACATTAAAATTTAATTCTACATTTACCTATAATTATGTACACATGTATACATTCCAATTATTGATTTTGTTGTATGTACTCGCCTGGTAGGTCAGTATCCATCAGTGAACAGACTGTTTATGCAGAATTACCCTTTGTTTATTGAGGATGTTGCTGGCACATTGCTATCCACACCTACTCCTAGCGTACTTTTAGACTTTTTCAAGTTTTTTCAATTTTATACCTTTATACATTATATTTCCCATTCTATTCATGGATACCATTCCTTGCTATTTCCCTTAGTATTTTTTGGCTATTATAGTTGCACTATCAACTAAATTAACCGCTTATACATACGGGTCACTGTTACCCCTTTGTATTGATAATTACCTGTTACTTTAACATGGTAGGGAATTGAATGCTATATATAATGTGGAATATATAATGTGGAAAATATATATACAATGTTTGTGATTAGGGCATTTAGGCACTATAGCAGTCCCTATTTTGATATACCTCCCACTTGCCACATACCAAATAAGTTTGTATATATGTATACATATATTTACTATATATATATATATGTTTTTGTATTCATATTTTTGTTTACATATTTTTGTTCATACATTCATATATACTTCTTTATATGCTGGGAAGTTCCTGGAGTTAGGTGTGTGTTTAAACTTTAATTCCATCACTGTGAGCACTCGCTGTCACCAACATTTGTTCACTCATCTGCAACATTGCCATACGTTTTAGGTGTAGTATCTAACATCTAATATTTAACATATGTTCCCACTTTTATTGCTTCCCCTTTCTATTGTTTTACGCTCACAGCCTTCACCTAATTGATTATATTTTTTGGTGTGGCATACGAGTAAGTTAACTGAGATGTCAGGGAGTGTTTGTTTTTCATTTCATTCATTGTCTAAATCTACAAGTGTAACCATTCTATTGGTTTTAACATTGTCCAATAAGTGTTGTTTCTGTCTTTTATAAAGCCAGCACACCAGTCTCCAATTAGCTATGATTACGGTTTTTACCGAAACATGTTAGCGGAGCTTTTTTGGTTACACTGTTATGCTGGATCCCCCTGTCTTATTTTTTATCCCTAGTGGAATTCAATAAAGACTTTGTTTTAAATTTTGCAGCCTGGATATCACTTTTTGTTTTTGGCTATACAATTCCAGCACTCTGGGCTGCTTCAGGAGCGTGCCTCTATTCCACTCCCCCTTCACCTCTCTACACTGTGCATCCCCTCCTATGTTGATTTCGGCAAGCCTCCTGGTAGGCAAACGGATCCCATTGGCTGTGACGCCCGATGCTCATCACATGACCGGAACCGGCTGGATTGTGGCTTCAGGGCTGCTCTAGACGCCACGGAAAACGAAGCACACGACAGGATTTCCCAACATAAGTTGAAAGTTCGTGACTACAAGCAAGAGCGGTGAGTTTCACAGCTATAAGCTGTTCGGGGATTACCATAGATATCCCGTTACACTGCTGCATCGCATGCATGAGGGTGATACATCCGCAGTTGTCTTAGATGAAACTCACAAGTTTGCTCTGACGAACGTTATCTCTGTACAAATTGCTTGAGGGGTTTTTGCACATTTTGTGACTGGACATTCTGGCTTTTTACAGCGAACTGTTTATGAAGCTTGTATAGGGGTTGAATGGAATAGATATCCACATGGTGGCTTAACATATACATATTCTTTTGAAGTCCCTTTACCTTATTTTCATTGCATATATATATATATATATATATATATATATATATATATATATATATATATATATATATGTATATAGGTATAGAAATATATTGTACAAAACAATCATCATATATATGTAGAAATATGTATTTATGAATAACTTGAACATATTCTGTTATGTGAAGAACATTGGAATGTGAAATATTCATATTTTTATGTTGGGCTAGATCATATGAGATTGCACTAGCTTTCATGATTCAAATACAAATTTAAATAAACTTCCAACTTACTTATTTCATCTAATTTGCTTTGTTTTCTTGGTATCCTTTATTGCAAAGCATACCTAGGTAGGCTCAGGAGCTGGGAGCTAGCTGCTGATTGGAGGCCGCACATGTATGCTTCTTGTCATTGGCTTACCGATGTGTTCACCTAGCTCCCTGAAGTGCATTGATGCTTCTTCAATAAAGGATATCAAAGTTGATAATAGAAGTAAACTGGAAGCTTGTTTAAAAATCTATGCTGTAGCTGAATCATGTCCCTTTAATTTGTAGAGTAAATTTGGTGAAAAGGGGGCAAAATAAATAATGGAACTTATTTTACTGCATATAATGAAACATTTTATATTACAATCTCCAGGGCTGCCACTAGAAATTTTGGGGCCCCTGACTTAACCATTGATCAGGGCCCCCCCTCCTTTGACATGTGCAATTTTTGACCAAGTGACTAAAACGTATATGCACTTTATTCTTCAGTGTCTATTTAAACTTGGAAATGTTGAAAAGGTAGTAACATACAAACACACAGACACACTCATACACTCAAACACACACTCACACATAAGGATTCACATATAGACACTCTAGCAGACACGCAAAGAAACACACTCAGACACCCAAACAGACACTTAGCACTTGACCTGACAAGTAATGAGGTAAACTAGGTCAAATATGTGTGATGTACAATCACTAGAGGGCGCTAAAGTGCAATTAGAAGGAATATCTCTAGTCAAAGAAACCCATATGAATATGGGCTTCACACGAAAAAAATATGTAAAAAACCCTTTACAGACAAATGATAATTAACAGTCTGATATATATAATAAAACTACAGCTGCACCTCTCAACACATATACTATGAAAGTAAAGTGAATCAGACTCCTATAACAAGTGCATGTAACACCAGAGGGCGCTAATATGATTAAAAATTGTGTATACCCAATTTAAAAAGATTTTTTAAAAACAAATGAACAATGGTATATAGTAATGGATAATGGTACCTCATTAAATAAAATGTCCCAGTTTAAAAGTCCACTAGAAAATGTATAGTCTTATAATTGGACACATAAGTTCAAAAATTTTTTCTTGACTGTCGGCAGTGGACTCTCCCTGATTCAGAATCAGGATCCTTCTTTTTCCAAAACGAAGCCAATCTGTGTAGGATTTAAACACAAACAAGATCGACCATTGTGTGTATCCACAGACCCAATATATTTCACACAGCAGTATTCAATTTCCAGGGTACTCACACTTTTGCAGAGCACACCAGTGTGCTTGTGGGAACGGACTGGTTATCAGAGCAAACCAGCTTGCTCTCTCCGGTATGCTCTCTCCTCGCAGGTGTGGATAATGACAGATCCACTGGCGCCTCACAGTAAATCAGTGTACTGAGACTTCACTTAGCAGCGGCTTGGTAATGAGAACCTCACTTGTCAAGGAATGGCAGACAATGATGATAAAAAACAAATCTTTAATCATTAGTAATACCAAAATCCTTACAATACAAGTGGGTGGACAATGTGTAACAATAAAATTTGCTACGCGTTTCTCGGCTCACTTAGCCGTTTCCTCAGGCATATTAAAAACACATTTTTAGCCCGGCTATATAGTGCCGCTCATTACCAAACCAAAACTATACCCTCCCCCTTCCTTTGCTAGGGGGTGTGTGTAGGCTATCCAATCAGTGAATATCATTTTCATACCAAAAAGTTGTTATCATACAACCACCAACTCTCACTTGGTATACAAATAAGATAATGTATCCATAATGTCCCTACATTTAACAAATCACATACTAAAACATATTTAAAAACAAATTCAAAGAAACACTTGTTGCAATTGCTCTTTCACCTATTGTCGTATAGCCAGTCTATATTTTGTTCAGCATGTAAATATTCTCCTCTATAAGATTGTAAAAGCAAACATGATGGTTCACATTAAAAACACTGAAATCGGATTGTCGACCCTAATATATCTCAGCAATATAAACATATTTCACCTCCAAAGTACAACCAAATCGACGATTGAACCATTACTTTTGGTATAGTTTGTATATAAGCTTAACTGAACATATAATAAAATATATAAACCTAACAATTTTAATGTTCCGGCTCCTAAAATAATTTTTATGACAATAAATCAGCTAGTACAATTTGCACTGGCCACTGTATTTATATAATTTTGATACATTAAATGCACTGTATTTTTAGTGAAGAAAGTTCGCCAGTAAAATTTTTCACTGACCGGCAAATTTATGTGATAGTGATATATATAGTGCACCGGATACTAAGTAACAAAAATTTTTATATAATAATACGTGTAATAAGAATTTTGTATAAAATCTATATATATAAGCGTACAATTATTATTATTTATAAATCTATATGGAATATAAAATATCCCTCAATCCATCTATCATCTGTGGTACAATTGTAATAATATATATTAATATTGTGTGATAAAATATAATGTGAAAATATAGTGATTATACTAGTATAAATATAATGTGAAAAACTAGTAATAACTAGTGCATAAGTGTGATAGTAATAGAAGTATCCCTTTGTTTGTGCACTAATTGTATTATGCAACCATCTAATGCAGATAAAAATTGTGACTCTAAAGTGAATACATTACCAATATACATATATATATATATATACACACATATATATATACATATATATACATATATACATTTCATCTAGGATTTTTTTAAAAATGCATAACATTATAATCTTAGTGATATGTGTTTATTAATGTGAACAACACCTCTATATTTCTCTATATGTGCTTATAATTTGGTGTGTTTATGTGTGGAATAGATCAATAATGTAATCTTGAACTTCAGTGTAACAGGCCGATATAAACATTAAATATGGTCTAATATATCGTATATTATAAAATAATTAAATTACAGGAACTAACATACTAAATGTCTGTAAGGACATCAAAATAATAATATTATGGTGTATATAACTGTACTGCCAATCCTCCCCTAACTTGACTATTAATAATGATCTGTCTATAATCAAAACCCGTGTGATGTGTTTTGCTCTCAAAAGGCTGCAGAGTCTATCACTTCATTTAATCCCTCAGGGAACAGGGAACCAAATTTATGGATCCAATAAGTCTCTCTTTGACGTAGCTTATTGAATCTGTTATATCTATTGGAACAGGGTATTGTTTCCAAAGGTGTGATTCTAAAACTACAGGGTTCCCCATTGTGTTCTTGAATATAGTGTCTAGATACACTGTGTTTATCTGACTTCTTTATAACATTTCTATGATGTTCACTCCATCTAGTCCGTATATTGCGTGTAGTACGCCCCAGGTATTGTACCCCACAAATACAAGATAACACGTAAATTACAAATCTGGAGCTACAGTTGAGATGTTCTTTAATTTGAAATGTTTCCCCAGTTGTATGGGCTTTTATACTTTTAGCACCATGAGTTATAGAGTGACACATGTGGCATCTGGATTTTCCACACTTATATGTACCCCTGTTATTAGTACCAATACTACCCATGTTCCTAATGGCTTTTTTTGAAATTACCACCTTACTGGGGGCCAGAGATTGTTTTAAATTTGGAGCTCTCCTAAAAACTATACTGGGTTGACTATTTAGATTTCTCTTTAATATGGGGTCCCTCAATAAAATTGGCCAATGTTTCTGTAGTGTCTTCTTAATCATCTTATGATTAGAATTGAATTGGGTTACAAACAAAGGTTGTTCTATACCGTTAGAGGATTTTTTTTCGATTATTTTTCTGTATCTTCTTCTTATGAGGGTCTAGTATAGTGGATCTATCCATCCTACATGCTTTGGTGTATCCCTTATTTATTATTTCTGAGGGGTACCCTTTTTCTTTAAATCGTTCTATTAAAATTTGGGATTGTTCATGAAATTTGTCATCTGAGCTGCAATTTCTTTTAATACGACAAAATTGACTGAATGGAATATTGTTTTTCCATTGTACAAAGTGATTGCTATTATAATGTAAAAAATTATTGCAATCAACTGTTTTGAAATAAGTGCTAGTGCAAACATTATAGTCCTTATCCCAAGTCAAAGTCAAATCCAAATATTCAATAGTATCTGGCTGTACATTGGAGGTGAACTGAATGCCCATCTCATTTCATGATGAGGTAAACTACAGTTTTGTAAAAAAAGGAGATTTAGAAAACAAAATATGGAGTTCTGATTATCTTTTTGTAGAGGAAGATGCCAACTAAATGATGACAACAGCATGCAGTGGCTGAAAGGAAGGGCCCTGAACTGCCTAAACAATAATTTAAAGGTTAAATGGTAGATTGGTGACTTCCGGAAAGGCCTCATTAGTCTCAAAGTCTGTAGAAAGATGTGAATAATCAGAAGTAAGGTCAAAATGTCCTAAAAAGGAACAGACAATGGACACACACACACAAACTCAAACTTGCACATACACCCAAGGAAACACCAACAGAGACAGCCTCAGAAAAGACACAAAGACACACACACACAGAGACTCCCACAGAAAACACACAAAGACATACACACACAGAGAGACAACCACATAAAACACAGAAAGACATACATACACACACCCTCACTGAGACATCCACAGAAAACACACAAAGACATACACACACCCTCACAGAGATACCCACAGAAAACACACACCCTCACAGAGACATCCACAGAAAACACAGACATACATACATACATACATACACACACACACCCTCACAGAGACATCCACAGAAAACATAGACATACACACCCAACCTCACAGAGGCATCCAGAGAAAATACACAAAGACAAACATACACACAACCTCACAGAGACACCCATAGAAAAAGCTCAAAGACACATGCACACACCCTCACAGACATCCACAGAAAATGCACAAATACATACACACCCACCATCACAGAGAGACCCACAGAAAAAAATACATACACACTCATAGAGACACAAACCAAAGCACAAAGACATAAACACAGACACCCACAGAAACACTCACAGGAGGAAACATTTATGCACCTTGCATCCCCTAAATCAACAGTGTGTGACATGCATGATAAAAAAAAATGCAGAAATTAAGAGATCACTTTTTAAAGAATCATATTTGTAAATGTGCAAACAAAAATAATTCTGGGAATTAAAAATTGTACATTAATGTTCTGGGTAGATGGCTAGATGAAGAAAAGTACTTTTAAAAGGTTGACATATGTTTGTTTGATTTTTTCCCCATTTTCCCCAACCAAGTGCACCACTTCAAATATAGTGTACAAATGTTCCCATCTGTCAGCTGTACTTATGGATTTTGAAAATTCTGTACTCTATATGGCCTTGGTGGAACCAGAAGCTGTGGTACTCATACTATTAGATCTGGTTAAATGCAAGATTTAGGCTTGTTGGTATATATTTCAAAATTAAGTCAGCTGTAGTGTAGACTGAGCAGTTTTCAGTTAACCTGTCTCATTTCAAACACTGAGAAATCTTAGTCGGAGAGTATAACATGTTATGCAGATGTAAAAATCTTAGATAAAATGCCTCCTTGCATCTGGAAAGTCCTTGCATAAAGGGGCAGTAAACTGTAATGTAATATATATATATATTTATGTGTGTGTGTATATATATATATATATATATATATATATATAAATAATAAAAAAAATGCATATCTGTCAAAAGGGCATCTATCATTTGTGTATTGAGGAGGAAACATTTATGCATGGTTTTAAATATAGAATTTCTACAGCATTGTCAAATAATCATAAATACATTGCTGCTAAAAAAATGTGTTTTATGGACCCCTGGCCCCACCATACAACGCTACCACACTGAAGTTACAATCCAAAATTGCACAAAGAAATAAAAAACATTTGCTAAGTAAGTCCTACCTCCTCTGCAAATGAAAGTGATCTGCCGTCTGACTCAGGCACACACTGTACAAAGTGCTAAGTCTGTCTCACACTGTGCATAGTGGTTTAGTGCACACTCAGAAATCCTCTCAAATGCTAATACTTTACTCCTTGTAATAACATTTTCCATGCTTAATTAGCACTCTGTTGTAGTACCCACTGGTGGCTGCCAATTTTTTTTTAATTTTTTAATTTTTTTTATTTTTAAGTTCTTGGCTCATGGGTAGGGATGGGCGAATGTTTCTAAAAATTAAAAATTTAAAACGAATTTTGATACATTCGTTCGTTCGAATCGAATTTCGAATGTTTATATAACATTCTAACATTCTATTTTCGAATTTTTCGTTTTCGAATTTTTCAATAAAATTCGAAAATATTTGTTCGAATAATAGAATGTTTAGCTATGTATTCATTCAATTTCGAAATGTAATATTCAAATTCGAATGTGACATTCGAATTTGAAATAGTATTTCTAGTCTAATACTGTGTTTTAAATGTGATATTTGATTCGAATGTGACATTCAAATTCGAAATAGTATTTCTAGTCTAATACTGTGTTTTATAAATGTAATATTCGAATTTGAATGTGACATTCGATTTGAATGTGATATTCGATTCGAATGTGACATTCGAAATAGTGTTTCTAGTCTACAATTGTGTTTTATAAATGTAATATTCAAATTCAAATGTGATATTCGAATGTAACATTCGAATTTGAATGTGACTTCCGAATTCAAATGTGACATTCGAATTCGAATGTGACATTCGAAAACTGTAAATAACATTCGAAAATCGAATTTTTAAGAATATTCGTTCTTATCAACATTCTATTATGTAAATCGAATTTCTACAAAAACATTCATTCTAACATTCGAATTTGGATATAAACACATTCGCCCATCCCTACTCATGGGGCCCCCCCTGGCCCATTGGGCCCCTGACAGGAGTCACCCCTGTCGCCCCTTGATGGTGGCCCGGACAATCTCCCTTAAACAGCAGCTTAACACAATACTGAGCATTCACATCATGCTTATTACAGGTGCTTTTTACATACTAACATAAACATGAACCAAACACTGAGTTCTCACTCCAAGCTTTAGATACAGTGTGTTCACAGCTTGCTTCATATGAAGGTCACAGATGTTCCAACCAACAATTGGATCTTTTTGTAATTTATATTTGACCAAAATAATTCAAAGACAGAAAAACGAAAAAACGTTAAAGGAACGCTAAACTAAAAAAAAATATTTCATGATTCAGATAGAGATTACAATTTCAAACAACATTAAAATTTACGTCTATTATCTAATTTGCTTTATTCTTTAGATATCCTTTGTTGAAGAAATAGCAATGCACATGGGTGAGCCAATAACACGAGGCATCTATGTGCAGCCACCAATCAGCAGCTACTGAGCCTATCTAAATATGCTTTTTTAGCAAAGGATATCAAGTGAATGAAGCAAATTAAATAATAGAGGTAAATTAGAAAGTTGTTTAAAATTACATACTTTTTCTAAATCATTAAAGGAAAAATTTGGGTTTCATGTCCCTTTAATGTTATTGGGATAAAAACAGAAAATTCCCTTTAAAAATGTTGGTTATTTGGAAGGTTAAGGGTAAATTGAGTTTCCTTAAAAGGACAGTCTACTCCAGAATTGTTTTTGTTTAAAAAGATAGATAATCCCTTTATTACCCATTCCCTAGTTTTGCATTACCAACATAGTTATATAATATACTTTTTACCTCTGTGATCATCTTGTATCTAAGCCTCTGCAGACTGCCCCCTTATCTCAGTTATTTTGACAGACTTGCATTTTAGCCAATCAGTGCTGACTCATAGGTAACTCCACGGGCATGAGCACAATGTTATCTATTTAGCACACATGAACTAGCGCTGTCTAGCTGTGAAAAACTCTCACAATGCACTTAGATAAGAAATTAGCATATGAGCCTATCTAGGTTTCATTTTCAACCAAGAACACCAAGAAAACAAAGCAAATTTGATTATAAAAGTAAATTGGAAAGTTGTTTAAAATTGCATGCCCTATCTGAATCATGAAAGTTGAATTTTGACTAGACTGTCCCTTTAAATTAAGAAATGTCTCCCCAAAAGACAGATGAAGGTCTAAAAATATGATATATTGAATAGATAATTTGACATTAAACTCCTAGTTTACCAAAGCGTAAATAGTAAGTTCCCATTCTGTGCATTATAGCTCTATTTTGTACATAAGAGGTTAAAGTGTACAAAACAGCTGTATCAAGCATTTCACTAGCTATACTTGATAACCATTTTACTTGATTATGTTTATTTTAATGTTCCTGTGCTGAATAAACCAAATTTTTTTCTGGTTAGACACATGACAGTGAATTCTTCTCCAAGAGAGTTTGTGATATTTGTCATTATTTGTCATATAGCTTTCAACATAAGTTACTTACAAAGATTGATTGCCTGTCTTATTTTCAGCAGAAAATATTTTAATTGACGACCTTTCATATACACGGCAGCCAATATAAGAACAATGGAACTTTAATAAAAGACAATGATTTAAAAAACACCATGCACAAAAACAATGCACACACGCTGGAATTACCTAATGGCAATACTGGTAAAATGTTTTCAGTTCAGTGCCTGGGTAAAATTTCACAGAGAAGCATAAATAAGTTAGAGACTTATAGTCACTTAGTAACAGTGCATTGTCTGAAGACATAAAGGACGTCTATTAAAATTAAAAAGGTCACTGATATGTATAGCTTGTATGAGGGACAGCTGAACTGTATCATTAGATATGATAGCAGTAGTAACTTGTAAAACATACTCAGAGGAGGGAATGGTATAATGAATAATATTCTAAGAAAATCTCATTAAAAGTATAGAACATTTCATAAGTATATTATCCCAGTGTTCCTTAAAAAGGGATATTAAAGGGACATAAAACAGGTTGAGATATGTGCATATCTTAAAAGGGCTAATTAATTAAACATAGTTTGTATAATAAAATTGTTAAAAAAATTGCTGGCAAGTATTTTAAAATAATTTAAAAAAATAAGCAAAATTAATTACATAGATAAGCTGCCTGGAGCAGCCAACTCCACCCCCTTATCAGTGTTTAGACACAGGCATTGTATTTCTTCTGAGTTCACAGCTTCTAGACATGCTCCAGCAGATAATCCCAATTCACTTTTGCATTCTACCAAAGCAACAATAGATATAGATGCAGCCATAGAAGGCAATGTATGGGGGGAGTTAGAGCTTTACAATTCAGAAACTAAAAAGAAAGGGTTAGGGGCCTAGTTATCAAGCCGTCAACCTCAAATACGCTGGAATTCCGCAGCGTATTTGTGGCGAGGCTGATTCGCCTTAGTTATCAAAGGCTCGAGACCGGCAAAAGTAGAATTTTGTGACGCAAGCATCGATCCGCCGGACTCAGTCCGACACAGATCGATTCTTACGTCACTCCAGATGTTCCGCACACAAGTGCGGCACATTCTCACTACTTTTGCTAGCTATCAAAAAACTAGCAGGTACGCTCGACACTTTTACGGCCCAGCGTACCTGGTTTTCAAAGCGCCAGCCTGGAGGCGGCGGATCCCATAGGAATCAATGGGAGTCTGACCATAGCGAAAGTACAAGTTCGCTGCTGACAGACATCCCATTGATTTCTATGGGAACTGTCTACACCTAACACCCTAACATGTACCCCGAGTCTAAACACCACTAATCTGACCCCCCCTAAACCGCCGCTCCCGGAGCCCACCGCAACTATAATAAATGTATTAACCCCTAAACCGCCGCTCCCTGAACCCGCCGCAACCTATATTAAATGTATTAACCCCAATCCTGCCCCCCCTACACCGTCGCCACCTATAATACATTTATTAACCCCTAATCTGCCCCCCACTACGCCGCCGCCACTGTAATAAAATTATTAACCCCTAAACCTAAGTCTAACCCTAACGCCCCCCTAACTTAAATATTAATTAAATATATCTAAATAAATTAACTCTTATTAACTAAATGAATCCTATTTAAAACTAAATACTTACCTTTAAAATAAACCCTAATATAGCTACAATATAAATAATAATTATATTCTAGCTATCTTAGGATTTATATTTATTTTACAGGTAACTTTCAATTTATTTTAACCATGTACAATAGCTATTAAATAGTTATTAACTATTTAATAGCTTACCTAGCTAAAATAAAGAGAAATGTACCTGTGAAATAAATCCTAACCTAAGTTACAATTATACCTAACACTACACTATACTTTAATAAATTATTCCTATTTAAAAATAAATACTTACCTGTAAAATAAACCCTAAGATAGCTACAATATAATTAATAATTATATTATAGCTATCTTAGGATTTATATTTATTTTACAGGTAACTTTGTATTTATTTTAGCTAGTTAGAATAGTTATTAAATAGTTATTAACTATTTAATAACTACCTAGCTAAAAGAAATACAAAATTACCTGTAAAATAAATCCTAACCTAAGTTACAATTAAACCTAATACTACACTATCATTAAATTAACTAAATAAACTACCTACAAATAACTACAATTAAATACAATTACATAAACTAACTAAAGTACAAAAAATAAAAAAAGCTACGTTACAAAAAATAAAAAATTAAGTTACAAACATGTTAAAAATATTACAACAATTTTAAGCTACTTACACCTAATCTAAGCCCCCTAATAAAATAACAAACCCACCCAAAATAAAAAAAATCCCTACCCTATTCTAAATTAAATAAATTTCAAAGCTCTTTTACCTTACCAGCCCTTAAAAGGGCCATTTGTGGGGGCATGCCCCAAAAAGTTCAGCTCTTTTGCCTGTAAAAGAAAAATACAACCCCCCCCAACATTAAAACCCACCACCCACATACCCCTAATCTAACCCAAACCCCCCTTACAAAAACCTAACACTAATCCCCTGAAGATCATCCTACCTTGAGTCGTCTTCACTCAGCCGAGCCACCGATGGAACTGAAGAGGACATCCGGAGCGGAAGAAGTTAATCCTCCAAGCGGCGCTGAAGAAATCTTCCATCCGATGAAGTCATCATCCAGGCGGCGCTGAAGAAGTCTTCGATCCAGCCGATGTCATCTTCAAAGAGGCGCTGAAGAGGTCTTCTATCCGGGCGAAGTCATCTTCCAAGCCGGGTCTTGAATCTTCCTTCCGCCGACGCGGAACCACCTTCTTCACCGACGGACTACGACGAATGACGGCTCCTTTAAGGGACGTCATCCAAGATGGCGTCCCCTCAATTCCGATTGGCTGATAGGATTCTATCAGCCAATCGGAATTAAGGTAGGAAAAATCTGATTGGCTGATGGAATCAGCCAATCAGATTGAGCTCGCATTCTATTGGCTGTTCCGATCAGCCAATAGAATGCGAGCTCAATCTGATTGGCTGATTGGATCAGCCAATCGGATTGAACTTAAATCTGATTGGCTGATTCCATAAAAAATTAAGTTAATTGTAGTTATTTGTAGGTAGTTTATTTAGTTAATTTAATGATAGTGTAGTATTAGGTTTAATTGTAACTTAAGTTAGGATTTATTTTACAGGTAATTTTGTATTTCTTTTAGCTAGGTAGTTATTAAATAGTTAATAACTATTTAATAACTATTCTAACTAGCTAAAATAAATACAAAGTTACCTGTAAAATAAATATAAATCCTAAGATAGCTATAATATAATTATTAATTACATTGTAGCTATCTTAGGGTTTAATTTACAGGTAAGTATTTATTTTTGTAATTTTTTATCTGAGTTCTCAATCTTGGAACTATGGGTGATTGTTTGGTCTTCCAGATCCGATACTCTCTGTTCCATTTCTTGGAGTCTATTCGAAAATTGCCGCACCTCTTGTGTTAAAGAGGAAATATCTTGCTTAATTTCAGATTTGAGAGTTTCAAATTTAGGGGTTAATGCCTCCGCAATATTGGTCACTAGAGACTGCATGTTAAGATTGTCTGGTATATCTGCTAAATTACTAAGACTTGTTTGTTCTAAATTCTTAAGCTTCTTATCTCTGTGTCTTCCCGTCATATTTGGGGAGGGGTGTTTTGGGGGGTTGGAAAGATATTTATCCATGTACCGCGTGCTTGTGAATTATAAAAAAGTGCTCCGAAGTGAGGAGAGGGAAAGAAGGAAGGGAAAAAAAAAAAAAAAAAAAGGGGGGGGGGGAGGGGAGAAAGTGGAATTGTGAGTGTGTGATAAATAATGAGCCAGTTGACAGTAAGGAAAGTGAAAATCTGCCCGTGAGGAAAGTGAAGATTTAGTGAGAAGGGCTGCGGAAGCCTAGGGTTGTAAAAAAGAAAAAGTTGGAAAGCCGTGATTTGTGGTGAGGGTATTAAGTTTAATAATTACTTGAGGGGGTGAATTTATTGTGACTAGTGGTAGTGTGAGTTTATTGCGACAACAGGGATATATCTTTCCTGCCTCCTCTAAGTCCAACCAAGAGGTCTGCAGTCAACTTTTTCCAAGTTTCAGTTTATGTATCTGCGTATATGTTTCTACTCAAGCCAGGCGTGATATATTTCCTCTCTTACAATATTTTACAGCTTATACAGTAAGATTATTTATAAATATGACACTTAGAGGGCTGTGTTGAACAAGCACCTGTAGGGGGAGGGAGTTGTGTGGGGCAGAATAGCGGCAGTACAGTAAAAGTTATCCTCTACCTATTCGTAGGTTTTAGGGACACTTATGTATGTATATACAGGAAATGGGGTTATGAGAGAAAAATTTTCTTTTCCGCCCCTCCCCTAATTAACGATATTTGTGTAGTATGTCCTCTCCCCTTTCTTTTAGAGTAAATACAATTATTATTATATTACTGAGGACTCTATTATGATGTGTACATAGTTAACCTAAAAAGCCATGCCTTTTAGTACCTAGGTATTACCTCTTACAATACTTTTTCTTATATAGCTTCTAAGAAATGTAGTAAAAGGCTAGGGCAATTTATCTCTAGATCATTAATTTAGGTGGTAGTCAGATCAGCAATCTTATTCACTAATTCGACAGATAAAGATATGAAAATGCAAAAATAAACAAGATAGATAAAAGACCAGGATCGTAGTCTTAATTCTGACTTAGTTACAATTGCAACTTTAACCTCCTTTCCCTTCCAACCAGAGGTCAATAATCACTATAAAGAAAAAATAAGAGATACAAAATACAAAGGGAGAAAGTTCTCTGGGCAAATGTCTCTCAGATATTAATCCTTTGATATTTCCAGGATCATGATAGAGTCCCGTTCAGCCCAGTGTCACCTTTTTCAACAGTGTAAATCTGAAAGCGTGGGGAATTAAGTTGAGTGTTTATGTTGCTGTTTTATTACGCCTTCAGTATAGTTACTTTTCCCTTGCTTTTATATGTCCCCTTCAGTCGTTCCGTGTGCTGTTAGGCACTTATGATAATCTTCC
Organism: Bombina bombina; assembly: GCF_027579735.1. Lineage (NCBI taxonomy): Eukaryota > Metazoa > Chordata > Amphibia > Anura > Bombinatoridae > Bombina > Bombina bombina. Next base: position 152,174,590 of record NC_069509.1, on the reverse strand, counting down.
TATATCTTCTTTTATTCTCCTCTATCTTCCCCCCTTCGGGTATAGCCTTGTATGAGTAGTTGTTCTTAAATTAGGGGTAAAAATGTTCTCAACCTTACACCTGGTTATGTGTTCCCCAGTATTCCCGTTTTTTAGTTTAAATGTGGTTTTCGTCGTCTAGAACGGCTGTGCAGTGAGACTTACCCTCTCCTCCGCTACGCAGTCGTCCCTCCGATGGTGAGTAAAAGGCCGGAGCAGGTGCGAGAGTGCCAAGAAAAAGCAGGCGCTCCAATTACCTCTTTCACACAACCCGGTATCCTCCAGTGTCTCAAGCAGAGACGTGTCCCACACCCCCTCTCACGCAGCACCGGTGGGAGAGGGGGGGGGAAGAGCGAGACAGGGGACCTGCGGCAACGGCTTCACAGCTTGTGCTGTTCTCGGCGCCCAACAGGGCTCTCACTGCCTCCTCCCGCGCAGCCTCGGTGGGGGAGGGGGCAGACCAGTCACTGCGAGTTACACAGGGGCAGCAGCACCTTCTCTAGCAAACCGCCGGTCCTCCTTTCTCTCGCAGAATGCCGGTGAGTATGGAAAATACAGTTTAAGCTTGAAGTGGGTGCGGAGGAAAGAAAAAGTCCTTACTTCAAAAATAATAAAATATTGATGTCTCACTGCATCATTGGTTGAAGCCAGGGACAGTTCAGGCATCTGGGACCATTTGCTTTTTTCTTTCCCCTGACGTGTGTCTTTAGCCAGGTAACCCCGAGGGGGGAGAGCGTTTCTAATGGTATTCGTGGTACACCAGTATAGCTGGAGACATGATGTATGTTTGTTCCTGCATCAAAGCAGTGGGTTGGTTTTCCACTGCACGGCACCGGAGGAGATGTTGAAGCCTGTCCGTGTAGCAACCCCAGGTAGTGGGGAGGCGCGAAGTTCCTACCGCCAGGTGCTGTGAGACTGTAGGAGGAGGCTCAGCAATCAAAACCTTGCTCCTCCTTCACCAGGTGCCTCAGAGCATGCAATTTTTCGGTAAGTATTTATTTTTAAATAGGAATAATTTATTAAAGTATAGTGTAGTGTTAGGTGTAATTGTAACTTAGGTTAGGATTTATTTCACAGGTACATTTCTCTTTATTTTAGCTAGGTAAGCTATTAAATAGTTAATAACTATTTAATAGCTATTGTACATGGTTTAAATAAATTGAAAGGTACCTGTAAAATAAATATAAATCCTAAGATAGCTAGAATATAATTATTATTTATATTGTAGCTATATTAGGGTTTATTTTATAAGTAAGTATTTAGTTTTAAATAGGATTCATTTAGTTAATAAGAGTTAATTTATTTAGATTTATTTAATTAATATTTAAGTTAGGGGGGCGTTATGGTTAGGGTTAGACTTAGGTTTAGGGGTTAATCATTTTATTACAGTGGCGGCGGCGTAGTGGGGGGCAGGATAGGGGTTAATAAATTTATTATAGGTGGCGACGGTGTAGGGGGAGCAGGATAGGGGTTAATAGGTTTAATATAGGTTGCGGCGGGTTCATGGAGCGGCGGTTTAGGGGTTAAACTATTTATTTAGTTGCGGAGAGGTGCGGGATCAGCAGGATAGGGGTTAATAATTTTATAATAGAGGGCGACGGTATAGGGGGGGCAGGATAGGGGTTACTAGGTATAATGTAGGTGGCAGCGGTGTCCGGGAGCGGCGGTTTAGGGGTTAATACATTTATAAGATTTGCGGCAGGGTCTAGGAGTGGCGGTTTAGGGGTTAGTAACTTTATTTAGTTGCGGGGGCCTCCGGGGGCGCCGGTATAGGGGGTAGAACAGTGTAGTTTAGTGTGAGTGCTTAGTGACAGGCTAGCAATAAAGCTGGGAAAAAGCCGAAGGGCAGCGAGATCGGATGAGTGATAACTGTCACAGTCCGCTGCTCATCGCCCCGCGGCTTTTTGACAGCTTTATTTGATAACTTAGGCGAACGTATTCAAGGTCCGCGGCGGCGAAGGTAGGCGAGCTTAGGCGGACGTATTGGGCCGGCGAAGCCAGAAAAGTAGACGGCTTGATAACTACCCCCCTTAGTGGTGAGGCAATGCAGTATAAATTTGCAGGTAAAGTAATTAAAGTACATATTATTATATTTCGTCTCTATCTCAACTTGCTTTATGTCCCTTTAAACACCAAATGCACCTCCCTCTAATTATGGATGACACCTCGTACCTAGGTATCACTGCCGGTATCTGAAGTTTTGTTGTTATACATGTGCAAACACATCAGCATATCTCTGGCTAGAGGGACGTGGCTAATAACCTCAATACTATGGTCCCAATCAGGAGCGGACTGGCTTTAGGGCATACCAGGCAAATGCCCGGTAGGCCGTCGGTTCACTTAGCCCCGCCCACCAGTAACACACACAGAGTGCTTCACTTGACTTCACTGTAGCTTATTGTTAGTGTGAGGTGGTGACTGACATGTGCCGCCCGATGATCAAAAGTTTGCAAGCAAAAATGTGAAAAAGTAATTCAGTCTTGCAGGGAATGTCTTGGTGCAATTATCAAAGAAAATGTGCTGTCCCTGCGAGTGGCAAGATATCGACAACAGAAATAATGAGAGCTCTCTGCTATGTAAATCTTCGCAATGGAGACCGAAGTACACAGGAAGAACCCAGCGTATGTTTTTTTTATACAAGAAATTTGAGGCCTCATCACATCAAGAAGATGTCATACATTTACATTGCATGATCATAGAGCAGTACATTTATACTTAAAGTAATGGTACATTAAAATGTTTTAGAATATATATGTAGATAGTGTGTATGAAATAAATTTAAATCGTTGTATTAATTTATTAAGATTAAATCATGAAGTTATAATATTTCAATATTTCTTTCTTTTTCCAATGCTTTCTTCCACCTCTATTCAATTTCCTGTTTTTTCCTAAGTGTGACGTAGAGAGCGGATCCTCACGCTCTTTACGTAGACTGCATTGCTCGCTCTCAAGATCTATCTTCTTGAAAAAACTTAAATATATAGAATAACTTTGAATGTAAATGAATATTTACTTTTCCAAGGATAAAGTATCGCTTAGAACGGCTGCAATAAGATGCTGGTTTCGGTATGAAACTAATGACGTCCAATGGGTGTCCCTACTCACAGTGCGCATGTGTGATTCGCGCATCGATGATCTGGCCATGTGATGGAAATCAATTCATGCGCATCTCAAAACTATCGGCTAGATTACGAGTTTTGCGTTAGAGGCTATGCGGTGCTAACAAGCAGTTTTTACTCACCGCTTACTTTCCTACAGTGCTGGTATTACGAGTTTTTACAAACCTGCGTTAAAAGACAAGAAGTGAGCGTTGAGCAAAATTTTGCTCCTTACCGCACTTCAATACCAGCGCTGCTTAAGTCAGCGCTGAGCTGGTCATACGTGCTCGTGCACGATTTCCCCATAGGAATCAACGGGAAGAGCCAGCTGAGAAAAAGTCTAACACCTGCAAAAAAGCAGTGTAAAACTCACTAACGCAGCCCCATTGATTCCTATGGGGAAATAAAATTTATGTCTACACCTAACACCCTAACAGTCTAAACACCCCTAATCTTACACTTATTAACAATAATCTGCCGCCCCTGACATTGCCGACACCTGCACTATATTTATTAACCCCTAATCTGCTGCTCCGGACACCACCGCCACCTACATTATACTTATGAACCCCTAATCTGCTGCCCCCAACATCGCCGACACCTACATTATATTTATTAACCCCTAATCTGCCGCCCCCAATGTCGCCGCCACTATAATAAACATATTAACCCCTAAACCGCCGCACTCCCGCCTCGCAAATATTAGTTAAATATTATTAACCCCTAATCTGCCGTCCCTAACATCGCTGCCACTTACCTACATTTATTAACCCCTAATCTGCCGCCCCCAACGTCGCCACCACTATACTAAATGTATTAACCCCTAAACCTAAGTCTAAACCTAACCCTAACACCCCCTAACTTAAATATAATTAAAATAAATCTAACTAAAAATTCCTATCATTACCTAAATAATTCCTATTTAAAACTAAATACTTACCTGTAAAATAAACCCTAAGCTACCTGCAATATAAATAATACTTAGGGTTTATTTTTAGTTTACAGACAAGTTTGTATTTATTTTAACTAGGTAGAATAGTTATTAATGTTATTAACTATTTAATAACTACCTAGCTAAAATAAATACAAAAGTACCTGTAAAATAAAACCTAACCTTAGTTACAATAACACCTAACACTACACTATAATTAACTAAATTAACTAAATTAACAACAATTAAATTTTTTTAATCAAATTAGCTAAAGAACAACCCCCCCCCCACTAAATTACAGAAAATAATAAACAAATTACAAGATATTTAAACTAATTACACCTAATCTAATAGCCCTATCAAAATAAAAAAGCCCCCCCAAAATAAAAAAAAACCCTAGCCTAATCTAAACTACCAATAATCCTTAAAAGGGCCTTTTGCAGGGCATTGCCCCAAAGTAATCAGCTCTTTTACATGTAAAAAAAAATATACAAACAACCCCCCCAACAGTAAAACCCACCACCCACACAACCAACCCCCAAATAAAATACTAACTAAAAAAACCTAAGCTCCCCATTGCCCTGAAAAGGGCATTTGGATGGGCATTGCCCTTAAAAGGGCAGTTAACTCTTTTGCGGCCCAAAGTCCCTAACCTAAAAATAAAACCCACCCAATACACCCTTAAAAAAACCTAACACTAACCCCCTGAAGATCGACTTACAGTTCTGAAGACCGGACATCCATCCTCAAGGAAGCAGCAGAAGTCTTCATCCAACCGGGCCAAAGTCCTCAACGAAGCCGGGAGAAGTCTTCATCCAAGCCGGGCGAAGTGGTCCTCCAGATGGGCAGAGTCTTCATCCAGACGGCATCTTCTATCTTCATCCATCCGACGCAGATTGGTTCCCTCTTCAAGACATCCGACTCGGAGCATCCTCTTCATCCGACGACTACCCGACGAATGACGGTTCCTTTAAGTGACGTCATCCAAGATGGCGTCCCTTAGATTCCGATTGGCTGATAGAATTCTATCAGCCAATCGGAATTAAGGTAGAAAAAATCCTATTGGCTGATGCAATCAGCCAATAGGATTGAGCTCGCATTCTATTGACTGTTCCAACTATTAGTTATATTGTAGCTAGCTTAGGGTTTATTTTACAGGTAAGTATTTAGTTTTAAATAGGAATTATTTTGGTAATGATAGGAATTTTTAGTTAGATTTATTTTAATTATATTTCAATTAGGGGGTGTTAGGGTTAGACTTAGGTTTAGGGGTTAATACATTTAGTATAGTGGCGGCGACGTTGTGGGCGGCAGATTAGGGGTTAATAAGTGTAGGTAGGTTGCGGCGACATTGGGGGCGGAAGATTAAGGGTTAATAATATTTAACTAATGTTTGCGAGGCGGGAGTGCGGCGGTTTAGGGGTTAATATGTTTATTATAGTGGCGGCGACATTGGGGGCGGCAGATTAGGGGTCAATAAGTGTAGGTAGGTTGTGGCGATATTGGGGGCGGAAGATTAGGGGTTAATAAATATAATGTAGGTGTCGGCGACATTGGGGGCAGCAGATTTAGGGTTCATAAATATAATGTAGGTGGCGGCGGTGTCCGGAGCAGCAGATTAGGGGTCAAAAATGTTATTTTACTGTTTGCGATGCGGGAGGGCCTCGGTTTAGGGGTTAATAGGTAGTTTATGGGTGTTAGTGTACTTTTTAGCACTTTAGTTATGAGTTTTATGTTACGACGTTGTAACATAAAAGTCTTAACTACTGACTTTTAAATGCGTTAGGACTCTTGACAGGGTAGGGTGTACCGCTCACTTTTTGGCCTCCCAGGACAGACTCGTAATACCGGCGCTATGGAAGTCCCATAGAAAAAAGACTTAACGAAGTTTACGTAATTCGTTTTGCGGTAAGGCCAAAGAAGTGTGTGGTGACCCTAAGCCTGCAAGACTCGAAATAGCAGCGGGCGTAAAAAAGCAGCATTAGGACCTCTTAACGCTGCTTTTTTACCTTAAAGCACAACTCGTAATCTAGCCATATGTTTGTTTTGTTTAATTTCACGGATATCATGTGGGGAACGATTTCATTGGCTAAATGTGAAAACGTCAGAAAAAAAAATAGAGGAGTGCAGAGTGAGGCAATGAGACTACGGGTATATTTGAAACAGTTTACAATGGATAACATTTAAAATAGGGATCGAAATATAGAAATGATGAATGAATGTCTTATTTATTTCACACGCTTGTTTGCACTGATTCTAAATTTACCTTCACTTTAAGAGAAACAAAAAACATATTCTATCAATAAGATACAATAAATAGCAATCAAGAGATTTCAAACAGCAACAAAGGTGTATTTGTTTTCAATAATAATCCAACAAATTAATTAACCAAACTAACGTTAAGAATTTCCCTTAGTATTAACTGTCTGAAAAAGTGAAATGTTCCAGACCCTGACTAGTTTGTGTTGCCAAGGAAGTGATATTCCCCTCTCTGTTTCCACTCGTCTCATTAAAGAAAAAAACACTCAGAGGTAGAAGGGGGTACTATATGGTGTTGTAATGGAATATGTAGTGCATTTTCCATTAGAGGAAGAAGTTTTTTATGCATGTGGAGATCTCTCCTTTCACATCTGCCTGCTCTATACTCAATTGGTTATAAATTCTTTTCCTCAGACTTGCAGGTTTCAGGGGTGTTTGAGAAAGCCATAGCGATACAATTAGTTTCCTAGCCAGGGCCGGCTCAACCCTGAGACCAAGTGGGTCCAATGGACCCAGGCAGCACTTGACAAGGGGCAGCACTTCAGTGACTGGGTCAGTCACTGTCAGATCCATACTAGTTCTGCCCTGTGTCTCCATGGGAAAAGTCGCAGGCCACCAGCAGCATAACATCATCATGACAAGACACAGAATCAGTCAGGGGTGACACTCAAGGTGGGACAAGTGCATCTCTTCCCTAACTACCTTCCCCCTTTTTGCACAATTGTGCATAAGCATTGGTTGCAATCAGGTAGGTAGGCAGGCTTAGTAAGGACAGAATCCAAGCTAGTAGGTTGATATAGAAATCAGTAATGTTACTACTGGGGGTGTTATTGCATCCTCGAACCCAGACAGCACAATATCTTGAGCCGGCCCAGTTCCTAGCTAACAATAACCAACAGGAAGCATCCTTTCAGAGTAAGTAGTGTATTAAATATTTTGATAAAAGCTTGCCAACCTTTTAATTTGCAAGAAAAAAACATTAAGATCTGCAGGATGAAAATGTTTAGATAATTTTGCTTGGATTTGAGAGACAATTTTAATGAAAATTTTAACGTAGACTCTTGGAGCTGCAATATATCAAAAGATTATTTCTTGGTGTTCTGCATATTAGAAGTGATTGGATCACAGAGAAGTAGCCTACAGAAACCTCTCACCTGGTCCCACTGGTTGTTAGCGGTAGACTTTATCTGTCCTCCGGAGTTTCAACACCATGAATTTGGTGTGATCCAAGAGACAAATCTAGAAATCTGTCTTCCGTGATTGAGTCTGATACAACTTATCCAGTGTAATCTAGCTGATACATCTGATCCGGCAAAAATCATGAATAAAACATAGGAACCTGGTTGCTGGGATGTAAGCTTGCTGAACAGTTTCAAAAGATTCATCTTGTTTGTGTACCACTTGTCAGTGCTATTGACATTGTAAGTATTAGACATACTGTGGGAGTATTCACCTGTATAAAACCCTCTTTTTTAATTTTTGTCTTCATAGATTCAGCATGTCCTGACATTGGGTGATGTATCTGAAGAGGATTGCAGCTCCATATGAACTGTTTTATCTGGGCAGTAACATGAAAGAAAAAAGAAGAAAAGGCGCCCAGGGCAAGACTCAAGTGAAAAGCTTTTATTACAAATTATTGCACACACAAAATATATTGCACTTACTAGATTCAACATTTAAAATACATTCACAAGGAGCGCTGTGTTCCTACAGCTGTCTTATCTCACACAACAGGCGTAGTTGGTCTGCCTTCATACGGCTATTTCAGTTCACATCAGGAAGAGTTTCCGGATCCTATGCCAGATTACTGTATAGCTTGTATGTACAAGTAGGCTTGCAAGTCACTGTCACCTCCAGGTGATATGCAGGAGCCTAACGCGTTTCCCCCGGTCTATGGCCGGGCTTCTTCAAGAGGCAAAATAAATGTCGGATATCACCGGTATATCGCCTTTTGTATTTAAAGGCGTAGTGACCAATACGTAATGAGCAGTGTGTATAAAGCCCAATCAGAATGGATAAGCGATTCAGTTAGTGCCCAGGGTCCTGGAAAAAAGGATGTCGAACAGCTCAAGAAACGTTATAACGACATCAAACGTTTCGCCAAAGCAAAATTGGCCAGAGAAAAAAATTCGGCACATGCTACTGGGGGTGAACCAGCATATGTGGCCGACTTAAATGACTATGAGCAGAAGCTTGTTCAGCGTCTAGGGCCTAAGATCATCTCCGGCATAACGGACGACAGTCATCCGTTTTAAATTTTGAATCTGGTAAGTGCAATATATTTTGCGTGTGCAATAATTTTTAATAAAAGCTTTTCACTTGAGTCTTGCCCTGTGCGCCTTTTCTTCTTTTTTCTTTCATGTTACTGCACCTGAGCTAAGGTTCTGGGAATACCTAGCATGACAAAGGCTGCACGGATTTGGCATTAGGACTCTCTCTGTAACTTAAAGGAATACTCCTTCAAATCCTATCAAAGGCTCTATATATTGCTTCACCTCTTCATCATCATTTGATGCCCTGGGACTTTATCAGAGACTAGTAAATTGACAGCTTTATGGGACACTTTACGTTAACCCTTTCATACGGGTAACCCTAAAAGGTACTGTAAAAAAACTACAACATTAAGAACAGTGCAAATAAGCAGAACTATGCTCAGATCTTGTTAAGAGTTTTTGTGAGATTTCTGAGTGATTATTGTGAGGTCTCAGTCACTATTTAATATTCTTATCTTTCCTTCTTTTTTTCTTCTTTTTTTCTTATGGAGTAACAATATAAGGTATACTAGAAGTTTTTTACAATAGGAGGCTTTGTGTGTATATATATTTAAATAACAATAAGGAAACATCATTTTATGGTCAGAACCTAGCGCAATTAATTTTCTTGTGTTCTTTATCCGGGCAGTATTATATCAATTGTGTTTGGCGCACCGTTTTGTAATTTATGGATTCTTTTAGTAGTTAAGGCTGTAAGTTTGTGGCACATAGGGTTCTCACACTTGAGACTAAGAAGCCAATTTACCAAATGTCTGTCGGACCTGATCCGACAGTGTGGATCAGGTCCGACAGACATCGCTGAATGCGGAGAACAATACGCTTTCTCCGTATTCAGCATTGCACCGGTGAAATGCCGCCCCCTGTAGACTCGCGGCCAATCAGCCTCCAGCAGGGAGGTGTCAATCAACCCGATCGTACTCGATCGGGTTGAATTGTGGCGATTCCTGTCCACCACATCAGAGCAGGCGGACAGGGTTATGGAGCAGCGGTCTTTAGACCGCTGCTCCATAACTTGTGTTTCTGGCGAGTCTGAAGACTCGCCAGAAACACGGGCCCACAAGCTCCGTCCGGAGCTTGATAAATGGGCCTCTAAATTTTATTCTTCAATGTTACCTGTGATTATTAGCGTATTTCATTACATGTAGCTTATGCGAATAGCAATAAATAGGCCACACTACATGTTTTCTGGAATATATAAATTCTCTTTTGCAGTACGTTCTTGACCACTTACTTTAGGAATTGAAACCGCAATCATTTCCAATTTTAAGGAATACATGTAAGAAACATTTGTGGTTTTATGTCCCTTTAACAAAGAATGAAGCATAAATCTTTAATAATTCTTAAGCAACATATAGAAGAAAGTAAAACATAAAAGAAAAATGAGAAAAAAAAATAGCTTGGTCATTGTTCTGTCATGACAACAGGGGTACATTTACAATAGTACCGAGAAACAGAACGTGAAACAAAAATGCAGTATAACAATATTATTTTTATATATTTTATGTGTTTATTATGAACTTATTACAATTACATAAAGCAGTAATTAGTGATGAGTGAATGTGATGAAGTGCAATGTGCTTGGTAGAACCCATTGAAGTTCGGTAATCAAATGTTATTTCCAGTTTTCGAATGTCATTTTCGTTTTTGAATATTCATAATTGGATAGAATATCCACATTCAAAATTTCAAATGTAATATTCGATGTAACAAATACTATTCAGAAGTTCAATAATTCATTCGCCGGCATCCATACACTTGCCTAACATTGCGGCCGCAGATCTCAATACGCTCTCCTTATTTATGAAAAAAGTCGGCAAAAAGATGCGCACCAAGTAAGGGGCGATGAGCATCGGACTGTTGTTAACTAGCAGTCATCGATCTCGCGTCTATTCGCCTCTTTCCCAACTTTATTCATACCCTGTCACTAAACGCCGCCACTATACTAAAATGTTTAACCCCTATCCCGCCGCTCCCTGACATTGCTGCAAACTAAATAAACTTATTAACCCCTATCCCGCTGCTCCCGACATCGCTGCAACCTAAATAAAATTATTAACCCCTATCCCGCCGCTCCCCGACCCGCCGCAACCTAAATAAACATATTAAACCTCTGGCTTGTCACATCATCACCACTAACTAAACCTATTAACCCCCAAACCGTCAGCCAACCACATCTCCATAAACTAAATTAAGCTATTAACCCCTAAACCTAACAAGCCGCTAACTTTAAATAAAAATTACAACATCCCTATCTTCAAATAAATTTAAACTTACCTGTAGAATTAAAATAAACTATTTTAAACTATTAATTAACCTACCCTAACTATTATCCTACAATTAAATTAAACTACCAATTAAACAAAATAAATTACATATTAAAAAACCTAGCCATACTCAAATTATTTAAATATACTATTAAACATTATTAAAAGTACTAAATTACCACACACACAAAACTAAGTTACAAAACCCCCCCAATAAATTACCAAAAAAACAACAACACTTTATCAAAAATAAAAAAGAATTACACCTAATCTAATAGCCCTATCAAAATAATAAAGCCCACCCAAAATTAAAAAAACCCTAGCCTACAATAAACTACCAATGGCCCTTAAAAGGGCCTTTGTGGGGCATTGCCCCAAAGATATCAGCTCTTTTACCTGTAAAAAAAATACAAACACCCCCCCCCCAACAGTAAAACCCACCACCCAACCAACCAACCCCCCCAAATAAAAAAACAATCTAAAATAACCTAAGCTCCCCATTGCCCTGAGAAGGGCATTTGTATGGGCATTGCCCTTAAAGGGGCATTTAGCTCTTTTACATGCCCAGACCCTAATCTAAAAATAAAACCCACCCAAAAAACCCTTAAAAAAATCTAACACTAACCCCCGACGATCCACTTACAGTTCTTGAAGTCCCGCTTGAAGGATCTATTCAGCCGGAGAAGTCCTCATCCAAGCAACAAGAAGTCTTCATCTGGGGCAGCCTCTTCCATCTTCATCCAGCCGGAGAAGTCCTCATCCAGGCAGGGAAGAAGTCTTCATCCAGACGGCATCTTCTATCTTCATCCATCCGGTGTGGAGCGGGTCCATCCTGAAGACATCCGGCGTGGAGCATCCTCTTCATACGGTCGCCGCCGTAAACTGGAACTTCAATGCGAGTGACGCCATCCAAGATGGCGTTCCTTGTATTCCTATTGGCTAAAAGATTTCAATCAGCCAATAGGAATTAGAGCTGCTAAAATCATGTTGGCTGTTGAAATCAGCCAATAGGATTTGAGCAGCTCTCATTCTATTGGCTGTTCCAATCAGCCAATAGGATTTGAGCAGCTCTCATTCTATTGGCTGTTCCAATCAGCCAATAGGATTTTAGCTCTCATTCTATTGGCTGATTGGAACAGCTAATAGGATGAGAGATCAATCCTATTGGCTGATTGGAACAGCCGATGAGAGCTCAATCCTATTGGCTGATTGGAACAGCCAATAGGATTTTAATAGCTCTAATCCTATTGGCTGATTGAAATCTTTCAGCCAATAGGAATGCAAGGGACACCATCTTGGATGTCGTCACTTGCATTGAAGTTCCAGTTTACGGCGGCGACCGTATGAAGAGGATGCTCCGCGTCGGATGTCTTCAGGATGGACCCGCTCTGTGCCGGATGGATGAAGATAGAAGATGCCATCTGGATGAAGACTTCTTGCCGCCTGGATGAGGACTTCTCTGGCTGGATGCATCCTTCAAGTGGGACTTCAAGAACTGTAAGTGGATCGTCGGGGGTTAGTGTTTTTTTTAAAGGTTTTTTGGGTGGGTTTTATTTGTAGATTAGGGTCTGGGCATGTAAAAGAGCTAAATGCCCTTTTAAGGGCAATGCCCATACAAATGCCCTTTTCAGGGCAATGGGGAGCTTAGGTTATTTTAGATAGGTTTTTTATTTGGTGAGGTTGGTTGGGTGGGTGGTGGGTTTAACAGTTGGGGGGGTGTTTGTATTTTTTTTACAGGTAAAAGAGCTGATATCTTTGGGGCAATGCCCCACAAAAAGGCCCTTTTAAGGGCCATTGGTAGTTTATTGTAGGCTAGGGTTTTTTTTTATTTTGGGGGGGGCTTTTTTATTTTGATAGGGCTATTAGATTATGTGTAATTCTTTTTAATTTTTGATAATGTGGTGTGTGTTTTTCTCGTAATTTAGTGGGGGGTTTTTTTGTAACAGGGTTTTTTTTGGTGGTAATTTAGAACTTTTAATAATGTTTATTAGTATATTTAAATAATTTGAGTAGGGTTAGGTTTTTTTAATATGTAATTTATTTAATTTAATAAATTAAATTAAATGATGCGGAATTCTGTCGTATTTGCAGATGACACGTTGATAGATAGGCCCCATAATAGATACAAATATATAGATAGCAATTTTTCTATTTCGGATATTGCATAATTTGAATATTACATTTAAAGAAAGCATCAGAAATACTTTTTTGAATATATTGATTCAAATTTTTTTAGTTGGAATCGAATTATATGATATTCTAATCATGCAATATTCAAATTAGATTTTTTTTTTATTGAATAGTTCCTTTAAAGATAACATTAGAAATACTATTACATTAAACGAATGTTGTACAAACATTAGAAATTCGAAAAGAACAAACAAATGTGTTAAAATTTGTTTAATTTTCTGAATGTACATTTGCCCATCCCTAGCAGTAATCAACTTATAAGCAAGATGATGATTAAACTATTAACGTTACTTATTTTTAAATTTTAAATAAGGTATTAATATCAGCGTACAGTAGTAGGAAGAATAATGGCTATGGCCAGATACAGTGTCACCACGCAATAGATGTGACAGGTGTTTCTCTCTCAGATGTTGCCCACAAACATCTCATTTGATGTAGTTTGCCCCCCCCCCCCTTAGCAATTTAATTAAAGCAGTTAGTGTAGCTGGTATGTCTATGTGTTATGTCAATCATATTATTTTGTAGCAATTGTGTTAGTTTTAATAAAAGTGTTCTCAAAGCAAAATAATTCTTCTCACACAAAGTGCCTCTCACTGGAATGTGCCCCCCCCCCCCTTACTCTTCCAGATAAGACACTGCCTGAGAACGACAGTGTAACTTATTTCGTAAAGGCATTTCTCTCAAAGACATAGATAGATAGATAGATAGATAGATAGATAGATAGATGATAGATAGATAAGATAGATAGATAGAAAGATAGATAGATAGATAGATAGATAGATAGATAGATAGATAGATACTGTTAATATATTCTCTAATAAACAAAGTTGTAAAATAAACTGCTAATGTCTGTTTGATTAATTATTTGTGCATTGAATCATAAAATGTTTCCAATTTCTTACAGTCTTTCATATTCAATAACTATTTTTTCTACATTATTCAATATCTACATTTTTCTGCTGCTATAGCCCATCTGCTTCAAGGTTCGATGTGTTGTGCATTCAGAGATGGTATTCCGTATTCCTTGGTTGTAACAAGTGGCTATTTGAGTTACTGTTGCCTTTCTATCATCTCAAACCTGTCTGCCCATTCTCCTCTGACCTCTGACATCAACAAGGCACTTTCGTCCACACAACTGCCGCTCACTGGATATTTTCTCTTTTTTGGACCATTCTCTGTAAACCCTAGAGATGGTTGTGAGTGAAAATCCAAGTAGATCAGCAGTTTTTGAAATACGCAGACCAGCCCGCCTGGCACCAACAACCATGCCACGTTCAAAGTCACTTAAATCCCCTTTCTTCCCCATTCTGATGCTCGGTTTTAACTTCAGCAAGTCGTCTTCACCACGTCTAGATGCCTAAATGCATTGAGTTGCTGCCATGTGATTGGCTGATTAGCAATTTGTGTTACCAAGCAATGAAACAGGTGTAACTAATAAAGCGGCCAGGGAGTGTATATGTCATGTTACCAGCTCATTTTGAGTAACTAATTAGGTCTGGTTTAATTGGATAGGTATTTACTTTTTTATACTGGGAGGCACACTTTAATTATATAAAGTGTTTAACTTAGTGTAGTAAAAAACTTTGCAATAGATTTTTTTTTTAGATTTATTTTGTTCCCCTTTCCTATAATTTAAGTTGCTGGTTTCATCAATTCTACTGGGTATAATTAAAGACAATAAAAATGTGTGCAAACAAGGCTTTGTGGAAATAAATTTACAGAGCTAGAATCGCTCAACCAGTACATACAACGAACTGCATAGCTTGTTGTTTGGCGAGTGACCACTTTTTGGAATTCCTTTACTTTAGAATGTGTACCAGTAAACAGAATACAGTCTGCATCACTACTCAAAATGTATTAAAGTGTCTAATTTAAACAACTAATTCATGTGAACATATATTTGTTTACTTGTGTCACACATGCCCCAGCTTAGCTGCAGCCCTGGAGGGGACATTTCCAGGGACAAATAAAATCCAGGGACACACAACAAAATCCAGGGACTGTCCCTGAAAATCAGGGACTGTTGGCAACAATGTATGGTTATGGATTTTATTTTGGTAAATTGATTTGGTTTGAATGTTTTTTGTTTTTCATTAACCCCTTCCTGCCCGGACTTATTTCTCTACATCGGAACAAAGTTTAAATCATGCGATCACAAGATTACAATGATGGTATCATGTCGGGGGGGGAGTGCCTATGACGCTAGACACCCCCTCCAGCCCACGATCCTGTAACAGACCTGCTACCAAGGACTATTCTGTCCCTTGTCTGTTGTCGCTGATTCCCTCCTGTGTCCCTTAAA